>NC_062197.1:606072-798572 GCF_912470025.1 Vespa velutina
AAAAAAAAAAAAAAAAAAAAAAAAAAAAAAAAAAAAAAAAAAAAAAAAAAAAAAAAAAAAAAAAAAAAAGAAAGAAAAAAAAAAAAAAAAAAAAAAAAAAAAAAAAAAAAAAAAAAGAAAGCAAAAAAAAAAAAAAAGAAAGAAAGAAAATAAAAAGGAATTAAAAAGAAAAAAAAAAGGGCAAGAATGTAAGAATGCTTTTAATACCGAGACTTACTACGAGAGAGGCTCGCGCGACTTTACTCGCGCTCGTGCGTTCGCTTTTTAATTGGTATCGAATCTCAATTACCGGAGATTAGGAGATTTTTTTTCACCTGCCGACCCGTCGCGAGACCGCTTCTTCGATGGTTCCTCTCGCGAACGATAACGTGGTACTCGTGCGCACTCAGCATTCATTCGTTTTCACCCATCTCCCTCTTTTAAACCAGACAGTTCCGCTCGCGCTATCGGGTCTAAGATACGCGCCGTCGGCAAGCGCGTCGTAGGAATATCGTTTCTACTCGTCGGACATCGTCGACTCTTCCGCCTCTTTTTAAGTATCCCCTCGTAGTTCACGAACGTTAAGAAACTCTTGGAAAGAAGAATACGTGCGTCCACACCCGGTCGGACCATAATTCATGCGACATTAATGGAATTAGCCATAGCAATCTCTTTCGCGACCGTACAGGGTGTTCCATATTAATCGATCCGCCTGAATATCATTAAATAGCGGTAGAGGAAAATCTGTTTTGCACGAATTACGATGTAGGTGTAAGGTGGTTAACGAGTCCCTCGAAACGGACAAAGTTTCTTCTTTTCCAATTTCTTTATCATTAACGAGTTTCATATTAGCTTCGATCGATTAAAATGGGACATCCTGTATATACAAGTTGCTTCGCTCTCTCCTCTCTCGTCTTTCTCTCTCTCTCTCTAGATTCTCGGTGTACCGTGAAATAAGGAAAAGAGCAAAGGAAGAAAAAGCGCATAAGGCGTTCGAAGGGTGGACGCTCCTAGACTCGACCCTGTTCCGTCTCCCAAGGCACGTGTAAGGATCGAGACTCTACGGTAATCGCACACCTGCATACGGTACTTGAGATCCTTCGCGCGTATCCCCATTTTTCTCTTCTCCAACGACGCAATCTTCGATTTTATTACCAAAGGCTAAAGGACCGGCCAGAACTTTGATATAGATTTCATGGTTGCTTTGAATCGAGTTGTTTTTTTTAAGCCTTCCAGCTAATAACGGTATCAATTTTTGATAAAGCTCTTTCGCAGAAGACGAACAAGCTTTTCTAGTACCATCTTTCGTAATAAGTCTTCAAAAGTAAGAAGAAAAAAAATATATCCAACTCCTATATGTGCGAATCAACACACCTTCGAGTGGTTTCTGCAAAGAGAGTCGGTGTCTTTTAAACGCGGACTCGGAAAGGTCGATTAAACGTGCGAACGAGAGGGGAGAAAAAGTGAGAAAGAGAGAGAGAGGAGAGAAGAGAAAGTAGTCAAGCGGCTGTGATTAGAGCTCGCCGCCCGGTGATTTGTGGCCTCGCTCGCCTCTTAATTGTCACCAAGACGACCCCCTCGGCTTTATATCTCCGCGTGGTGCGTGCGTAGCCGCCTCCGCCGCCGCCGCCACCGCTGAACCACCTTTATATTCAACCGCGCTATCGCTCTCTCCAGCTTATTTCGTTTTTCTTGCCGTTTCTCCTCGTACAAAAATCAACAAAGGAAAAGAAAAAAAGACAGAGAGGAGAAGAAAAAAAAGCGAAAAAGAAATTAAGAAAAGAAAAAGAGGTCTGAGAGATAAAGGAACCGAAGGAACTCCTTTAACAGTCTCGCACGCGCACTCTCGAGCAAACGCTTACGAACTTGTCTCCTGCGTGACTAACCGTTGTACTTCCGATCGTAGATAACTATGCAGAACTGGCTTGCTCTTGTTAGAGAGTATTCCGTATCGTGTTCGGAAGGGTTGAATATAAGCGATCGAAGACTATGCTAACTTTATTCTGCTCGCATCAGCTTCCCTATTTCTTTCCTTCCTTTTTGAAAATAATTAAACTTTTTCTAGATAGAGAAGGAAAAAGAGAAAAAGGAGAGAGGAGGAGAGAAAGAGAAAAAGAGATAATAAGTGGAACGTTCGAAAAGGAAAGATTGTCTTCTATAAATGGTTAAACGACAAGAACGAAGGGTGCTAGTTGGATACACATAGAAATGTACGTTTAGGATGGTATCACGCGCGCCAAGGCCTATCGTAGAAGAGAAAAGCGTGGCGGCGGTGCGGCACAATGGCTACGTCCGTCAAGGTTGGATCCTTAATTATACTCGACTGGCTACAGCGTTTTCTCCTATGGTAGACATGCCGTGCATTTCTTCCCTTCCTTTCGAGTGCGTATCACCATATCTCTTTCCTCTCTGTCTTTCTCTCTCTCTCTCTCTCTCTCTCTCTCTATTTTTATCTCTCCCTCTTTCTTTGAAGAGGGCGCCGGTATCCTTTTGTCGGGAGTGAGTTGTGTCGCCGAGTACGAGTCGCTGGTGTCCGTCGTTATTATATCACTCTCATTATGCGCGCTTGCGCCAACGGCTGGTACCGGTCCGAATCCCGCACGTTCCGCACCACGACAACCACTTTTCTCCGGTACTCTTTACTCTTGTCGTCCTCGTGCATGGAAAGAAGATACGAGGAAAACTACCGTGAGACGACGATTACCGGCCTACCCGATTTCTCACAGGTGCTGCTAGATCCTTGATAAAAGAGAGAAAAAGAGAGAAAGAGAAAGAGAAAGTAGAGAAGGTCGCGTGTCACGCGATGTCTAAAGTCTGATAACGACTACAGAACAATTTCTCTCGAGCTCAATCTCAATTCAGCTTTTATCACAAAAGCCTAGTTGTATCGAGGAGGAAAACGAATCGAAGAACGAAGGAGGAATAAGATCGATACTTTGACTGTCTAAGCTGTATACTTGTCTAGCGAGAAAGAACGAGAGAGTGTGAGAGAGAGAGAGAGAGAGAGAGAGAGAGAAAGAAAGAGAGAGAGAGGTCATTAAGCTCCCAAGCTCCGTGGACGTCTCGGATGTCGTCGACGCAGGACGATAAATTTCCGAGGAGGTCCGCGCCCGAGGATAACGAGGATTTCGAGACAGAGAGTACGTCGTGGCGAGGATTCGCAAAGAGGAAAGTGGAAAAGGACTTTGCTCTGGCCTTAACCCCTCGTGCTGATCCCGGTGTCAGCGGAGGAGGACGAGTCGCGAGGAGGAGTTGTCGCGAGAGCAGAGGCCTCGAGGGGCATTCGTAACGATCGTAAACGTAAAGGCGTAAGGAGCGTAAACGCGAGCGTAAAGAACTTAAAGCGTGCCTCGTAAACCGAACTAACAATGTGTACGACAACAACAACGATCGCGAGTTAAAACGGGGCTGAGAGCATCGAACGATACCTTCTTCTTCTTTTTCTTCTTCTTCTTTCTCTCTTCTCTGCGCGTCTTCTACACTTTTTCCCTCGAGTATTCTTCCCCTTTTCTTGCTCACCCTTGTCCGTCTCATCTTTCTCTTTCTCTCTTACACTTACAGACACACACACACACACACACACACACACACACAGACACACACACGCTCTCTCTCTCTCTCTCTCTCTCTCGCTCTTCATCGCGCTCCGGAACTCACGGAGATATACGAGCGAATGCAACCTGCCCGGTAATGAATGCGAGCCGTAAAACAAGGACGCTTTGATTTACTCGCCGTACTAATGTTGAACGTAGAGTATTAATAAATTATTGATTATTAAGTGCCCGCTGCCATCCGTTTCCACGACGCGTATCTTACGACACGTTTCCTTCTTTTCGCACCAAAACTATTCCGAGAGATGAAAAGTCCTCGTAAAATTTGTAGATACGTACTTATATCAATGAAAGATATTACGTGCTAGGTATGTACGTTCGAAAGAACACGCACGTTTTGTGATCGTTCGCTCGCTAACCAATCGATCCCTAATGAAAATATCGAGGTTACTAATATCGAAGGTCTATAAGAGAGATTCTCGGCAACGAGGATTTCGAGAAGAGAAGAATCGTACGAATCGACAAACTTTAGACGACGAAGTATGTTCCGATAATCCTTCGTGCGATAGGGACGCGTACAAGGACACTTATAAAGTAGATGAAACGCTAGCCGACACTTGGATATTCCTCGATGGCCCGTACCCGTGTATAAATGGTCCGTAATCTCGGGAAGGGCAGGACCACCGTGGCCGCACCGTGGTCTCTGCCGTGTAATACGACAGACTCGTAACTCATATCAGAGCGCCCACGCCCTCAGGTAGCGGCGACAACGTTGGACAACATCGGACACCCAGGGCGAGGACACTCAATTAACTTTTCTCTCCGTCGTTCATCGTCGACCGATAAAACTGCCCTTAGCAGTCAACCGAGAAGCTGAAATTTTGCGCTTCCGAATGGTTCATAATTAGCGCGTCAATCTCGTCGACGTATATTATCGATCGATATTATGTTCACTTGATCGTAATAATATCACGATGAGATCGATTATTGAGATATAAATATTCTATTTGAGAACGATGTTTCCGTCGTTTGATTTTTAAAACATTTTTATCAAACAAATCGCTACATTATATTCACATATCTTATATCTTAGTTAACTTCAACTAGTAATTTCTATACGCTTATTTCCTTTTCCCCTCGTAAAGGATATCCTTAGAGAATTGCGCGGAACTGGTGTCGCGGAGATTCCGATCTCCGGCCTTCCTTGTTCTCTCTCTCTCTCTCTCTCTCTCTCTCTCTCCCTCTCTCTCGTACATGGAAAGATTTGTTCGAGCGATCGCGACTAGACAAGGATCGGTTCCTAAAGAGGCGAAGGAGAAAGAGAACGGGATGTGTACCGGAAGGACGGGGGCGAGGTAGGTGGTCACACACCCACGAAGAGCGAAACGATGGCGAGAAGGTTGTAGAGAAAGAACGAGAAAGAGAAAAGACAAGGGGAAGAGGACAAGGGGCTTTGGGTACGATCGGTAAGAGATCGGTATAATGAGCAGAACCAATATTAGTCGGTGTGGCCACCGACCGGCAAAGGAGTTGGCGAACGATCCCTGGTCGAAGGATCAAGCGGGTAATTGCCATTACGATATCATCTAAATGCTCTCACGGCTGTCCGTAATGAAGACACACACGGATACGGCGATGTGCGAACACGTACGTATGAACGTGCGAGTGAACACCCACCTATGGTTTCTCTCTCTCTCTCTCACACTCGCACAGTTAGATACATCGTTACACATCCCTGGTGCGAGCGATTCGAATCTCCTCGTCTCGACGCGGGCATCTCCTTCTTTTGCTTCTCGGCTCTCGTCTGTCTGTCTCTCTCTCTCTCTCTCTCTCTCTCTCTCTCTCTCGTCTTCCCTCGACGATCGATTGGGTGCCGCCCAATGCCATCGACGAGATATGAGGCGTGTCTAATTACGCGATCGGTGCACGTCCAATCAAACTCCCTTCCTGTCGACGCTCTTCGATTCAAACTGAATCCTTCTGTGAAACGACGAAAAGTCGATTAGGAGTTGTCATTGGGTCGCGATGAAATCGATATCGATCGATCGCCAATATCGTAAATGCATCGAATTAATAAAACGAGTTTTGAGACGATCGTAGAATCGATTTTCAACGCGATCAACAGCTCGTTATCGAAAGGGATAAAATCATTGGTGCGTTTCGCAATATTACATAAGTATCTATACACTTACATATATTAGAGTCGTTCGATTTTAATTTCCTGCTTGACGTCGAGATAATTACTATGATCTCCCTGTCGTTCGATGTACAAAGTCTCATTACGTCGGCTCCAGTAAACGGATACGCGTTGGCCCGCGACCCCTTCTTCCACGTGATTCTTCTTACGATCAAACTCGTTCCTCGATAAGATCATCGGGTGGCGTTACGTTCGAGCAGGTATGCACGCGAGCGCAATCATCGACACTATTGCAGACACGGGAGGGGTCTGATTTTTCGGTCGCGGTCCAACCGCTTGGTGGGAGAGCTGACGAAGAAGGCGGATAGAAGGTAGGTAGCCGTGCAAATGGCGTAGTGCCGCGCACAGGGAAAATGAACATAACGGGGTGTAATTCAGCGTGATATCTTCACGCACGATGGCTACCGGTAATTGCCGTTTTTACGCGCAATCAGAGCATGAATTTATTGACCGCGTACGGGTGGTTCGATTACTCGCACCGTACTTACCATTTGCTTACTGCTCGTTCTGGAAACGCACCACTAGCAATCCTGCTGGTCCAAACTTATTAGACCACGTTACTGAAACGTCCCTAATTAGCGAAACGTTGTAACGCTCGCTACGCTTGCGATCTAGCCAACGAGAAATCCTGTACCGATTTGTCATCCCCCTTCGAGAGTTTTTACTTTTACATTACGCCAGTAAGATTTTGCGCTACTCCTTCTTACTTCTCCCATCCTCCTTCTGTCCACCATGTGCGTAGTTATTTACGACTTTGGCCCGAGGAAACTCTCCTGGGACAAGGATATGTTAATGAGCTCGCCACGACTCTTCTCTGCTTCTTCTTAAGAAAAATTCTGAGACTCTGTGCGTCCCTAATATGAAATTTAAATAATTTAAGAAAAGGACGAAAAAATGTTTCGCGAGAAAAATACTTTAGACTCGAGATCTACTTGAAAATAGATAATCGTCGCTGCTGCATCTCTCTCTCTCTCTCTCTCTCTCTCTCTCTCTCTCTCTCTCTCTCTCTCTCTCTCTCTCTCTCTCTCTCTTTCTCCGGTTAACTCGATCTCACGATGTTGCGTGTCAGATGTCACTGTATCCGCCTCGCATTCTTCTGAAAAAAATCTGGAACGCAATTTCGCCTTCTCGGCGTACACGAACGCGTCTACGCTTTCCTTATTAGCTTTGGTTCATTATGAACGCGAAGCTCGCCGTGAAAATCGTCGAAGCTAACGCATTACGGCGCATGTCTCGAGCGCAAACTTGTCAAAGAACATATTCTTGCAGGTATATATGTATGCAGGTATAGGTACGTAGCTAAGTATATATAAGTATACGCATTGGTTTCCAGCAACTTGGGTGGCAAGTCCGACGACGGTCGATCGAGCAGCCTCACGACGATGCCGGCTCTTGGATTCGTCTCGTTCGACCGATCGGACGAAAGACGAGCGGACAGTTTGCTTCAACGAGTGCGAGACGTTTACACCCACGTTTAACATACCAATAAAATTGTCGAGAAGTTCAATCATTTCTGACGATCCAATAATGTGAATCTTATAATGCGACGAAGCGTATTTTTACACGCTAAAATTAACAACAACAAAGGATTATATCGCCGCAATAAAAATTGGCGAGTTATAAGTAACGATCGATAGGTCTCGTTTCGTTTAAACATTGTTAAAAACTGAGATAGGATGAAGTCGAGTAGGTTGTGCATAAAAACGCAAAAACGTGGCCCTGTCGACGTCGCGAGTTTATTAACGCCGACAATTATGCCGCCAGGGGCTAGGCGTGATTTACATGGGGAGCTCGTGAAACGTTGCAACCTTCGGCCGGGCCTTTACCAAGGCGCAACACGTACATATACGCCTTCCCTTTCTTTCCCTTTCCATTCCTTTTCTTTCCTTCCTTCTTCTTCTTCTTCTCTGCAGAAAATATAAAAAGGCTTCCTGGAAACTTCCTCGGACAGAAAGAACCGGCCGCAAGTCGGCAAGATTTAGTACAGAGTCTCCTTCAAGAGAGAGGGAATGGATTTCGCTTGGTCGTCGGGCCCCTTCTTAAACGAATCATTATCATAAACGTGTGACTCAACTGACGCGACCACGCGTTTTGTCCGACGAATTTTATCCGAATTTCATCGAAATAACGTAAGAAAATTAAAACGAATTATGTTTCTTTAATCCAATTCAAACTGCATTCGTTCGATGACGATAATCGAATTTAAAGTCACACCTCTTAGAGATTGGGAAAAAATGCTGAGCGCTGGCCAAGAGGACATGAACCTTGAAAAAGTTGAGGTCCTCTACCTCGAGTCCTGAATTCCCCTAATTTGTTTGAGCGAAACAATATCGAGTTACGAGCGATGTTATCTAACGGACACGCACGTGCTACGGCTCACGGAAGGTTCATCGCGGCTTTCTGACGAGCTACCGTGCCGAGCTATCTTCACGAATCTCTGGCTTGCCACGAGAAGAAGAGAAGAAGAAGAGAAGAAGAAGAGAAGCAGAAGAAGAAGAAGAGGAGAAGAGGAAGAAGAGGAGGAGGAAAAGAAGAGGAGAAGAAGAAGAAGAAGAAGAAGAAGAGAAGCAGAAGAAGAAGAAGTAAAGAGAAGAAGAAAAGAGAAAGGGAAGACGACTCCCTTCCACGCACTTTAAGCAGGTTCCATGGCGCATATGTACGAATTTACGTGCGCGCGGAGACTTTCAACGAAGCCCTTCCGATCCTTCCTACTTGCGAAAATGCAAGAGGAAGAAAAAAGGAAAAAGAAAAAAAAAAAGGAAAAAAAAAAAGAAAAAGAAAAGAAAGGAAGAAAAAGAGGAAAGAAAAATGTAGACACTCTTTCGAGGGGGTAGAAGTAAATCGTGGTGCTATCGCGATTGCGCTTAGAATTCGACGGACGACAACAAATTCCAAGTTGAGGAAGTTCGATCCAGAAACGAGATTTGTCGTTCTCCGGTGACACGGACGCCCGATACGCTCGATTTCGGGTATAACGGATTACGGAAACTTTAAAGGGTTGCTGCTACTCAGTTCGAGAGAAGGAAAGGAAAAGGTTCTTCTCTATCGTGAGATCCTTTGACAAGCCGACGCGCCACCCAGCGCGCGAAATTAGGACCGTATCGAGCAAAAAGGGGCCGAAATCCTGCGCTCGACAAGATGTTGCTGCTTAAAATTCCACCCGAGGATCGTACGACGTGGCATCAATGATGGATCCACCTTCTTCGCCGTTCTCTTCCTTTTTCTTCTTTCTCATCCTTCTTCTCCTCTTCGTTCTTCCCCCTCTCGGACGTTATTTCTTCGCAAGAGCACGACGAAGGAAGGAAGGAAGGAAGGAAGGAAGGAAGGAAGGAAGGAGAAGAACGTTCGAAGGAACAACATCGAGAGGACGAGATCGCAGATAGGAGTGAGGAAACACGATAAACTGTCACGCGGCATTTCTGAGCGTCACTCAATGAAGCGTCAAAACAGCGTTGTCCTCTCTTTCGTGAGCCTTCCAATTCTTCCTCTTTTCTCTCTCTCTCTCTCTCGATTCGTTTGTCCTTTTCTCTTATGCTCCCCCTTACGGAAAGCCCTCTCCGGATACGTGTACGCGCGTGCGGACCAATCGCATTTATTAAGGCGCAGTGTCACCGTACACGTTACCTCAGTCCACCTTGTACGCGTACCTACGCTCCTCTTGGAGGTGTCAGCCACGTCGATCGAGAACAGGTCGCGACGCGTGTCCCACCATCGTGTATCCTAACGAGACAAAACGACGCAACGAACCTTGTAGATCCGATAGCACGCTTCTCCGAGCCCTTTCGCAGCTTTCGTAGTCTTGTACTAACTCGGAAACACCTTTCTAGTTTGCTTTGGGCGTTCTTTTTTCCTCCTTCTCCTCCTCCTCCTCCTCCTCCTCCTCCTCCTCCTCCTTCTCCTCCTCCTTTTCATTGATACATCGAATTGAAACGAAAGAAAATGAACGAGCCGATAATGCGTATCTTTGTGAGACATTAAATTAGGAGAGCTATTTAAATCGGAATTTAAATCGAGGCGTCGAGAAAGAGAGAGAAAAAAAAATAGAAACTCAATCGTGGTCATTGAAACGATTTTACGCAGTCGTTCGACCTTTAATCCTTCGTGAAACGTGCCCATCGGACATGTAGAAATCGCGTGTTAGCTCGGATCGCTAGCGACATGGACAGCCCCGTTGTCTTACGTAGCACGATGTTTCTAAAATTAACAAAGCCGTTTCTACAGATTTATATACTCGTTAGAAATCTAATGACCCATTATCCTTTGTCACGCACCGGCGTTAGCGGCACCGTAATTACCAAAACGCAATTCTAACATACTCCCTTCTATCGGTTCGGTCGGTCGTGGCTCGTTTCTTCTCGCAACTCCGAGTAATTTAGTTTACTTTCAAAAGCGCAATACTTTTTAAGAAAAGAAATGTTCGTTCGTGAGCCAATAATACGACGATCACTAATGAGAAAGTCCACTTACCCGAAGGCAAACGATTGAAATCGAACGCAGGTTCATTTGGAAAACGTTTCATTGAACGTAACGAGGGAGAAATAATTGAATAAAAAAGAAAAGATCTGTTAAGGACTTGCCTACCAAAGATTTCCAAACATTATCGATTTGTAATTCACATGGTATGATGAAACTTTGAATGGTAAGAGGAAGTTATTCGACCGACTGACTGGCGAATGTCCTAAATGGTGGTCAACTTTGAAAAAGATCGCTCAAGTCGAAGCTCTTCTTCGTATTAACGAGACGAAAGGGGTATAGCGCTTTATCTCGCGTACGAAGTGTTTTATCCCTCCGATCCGAAACGTGAGAGGAATGCCAGAGCTTCGAGTCGGTCCAGCCTCGAGAAAGAGCGGGCAACAGAGAGAGAGAGAGAGAGAGAGAGAGAAAGAGAGAGAGAGAAAGAGAGAGAGAACCCGCGGGACGGACAAAGGGGATCGTGATTCCCGTCCGTCACTTCTCGTATCCTGTCTCTCTAGAGAAGTAGTAGTTGTAGTAGTAGTAATAGTAGTAGTAGTAGTAGTAGTAGTAGTAGTAGTAGTAGTAGTAGTAGAAGTTGTGTAGTAGTCGCGCCTGTGGAAAGGAAGGAAGAAAGAAAGAAAGAGAGAGAGAGAGAGTCGTCCTGAATGGCAGTCCAAAGGTCTCTCCTTTCGGAAAGCCGGATGCTCTCTCGTCGTCGGGCGGACGTTTCGTGCCGTAATCCAGTTTATGAAACTCTGAACGTGGCGTACGTCTGCGTACTATGTACACACGCATTCTATTTCGTCGTTCTACACCGCGAATGGACAGGAAACGGTCCCGTCCTGAATGCTTCTGGAATTGGATTAAGACCGTTCAGAAAGCCGTACTACCGTTCAACCTCTCTCGCTAACTCTCTTCTCGTCAATGGCATACAAGATAGCCAAGAATATACTATATTCCGCCTACCTGTTACGCTGATTTCACGTAGAATCGGATCGTCTCGAAAGAATGATCAAAAAAAAATTATGAAAAATATGGGACCGATGAGCGAAAGCGAGAGAGAGAGAGAGAGAGAGAGGGAGAGGGAGGAACAGGATGATAGAAAGAAGTGGGCGGGGGAAGGAGGGTACGAGAAGCGCTAATTAGACACCGCGCGCGAATACCCTGTCGGTATACTATATATCGAGGCGCCGTGATTATGGCTAACCGAGCTCTGAGTACGTGCTGCCGTGGAAGAAGAAGGAGGGTGATGAGAAAGAGAGAAAGACTAGGTACGTGCGCGGCTCATACGTGGGCTTCATTAACGGGCCGTGTTAATTAGTCGCAGATAGGCGATCGGACGTGGCTCGTACGGAGTGCGCCAGCAACCACACCGATCTTCCTCCTACCCCTCGTTCCTTCGGCCCGCGAGCCAGACCCAATAATTGTGCCCGGTAGTGGTCAGAAGGGAAAAACACACGTGAGCCTTGATTTTCATCGAGACCCTTGCCTTCCTCGAGGTCAAGCAAAAATCTTACCTCCGACAACGCTCGATCATTAACTCTTACTAATTAATGCTATGATTTAGGTACCACCCTGAGCCACGGCCTGGCAAATACCCACGTCTTTCCTTACGGACTCGACTCTTATCATCGATTTACCTTGCTCCGAACGGAACGTAGTTTGAACCACCGACTTGTACCTTGAGTCTCGATTTATCTACGAGAAAAAGAAAGAGAAAACGTCCGCGTTCGTGGAACACCGAATACAGGTAGAAACGTGGATCTATCGGGAACACGAGCTACGCTACCTATATCCGTGAGAGATAAAACGATGTCAACGTAGCCTGGGCTATACCTTTGAAAAGGTTCAACAATAGCTCTAATGAAACGCGACGTGACGTCGCTTACGCGGATTACGCTTTATAAGTAGTTTACGGATAAACGAAGCGAGGGAGACTCTTCTCTCGATTCGATGATAAAACCGACCTTGGTTGCGCGTTAAAAATGATATCCTCGTGTTCCGGAGATAGGAGCTCGATTAACTCGCTTTAAATATGCGAGACGCGAGAAATAGATCCAAACGAAGATATACGATAATGGTGATTATCCGGTAAAACCGTACATGCGATAATTCCAACGCGAGAAATAGCTACTTGTCGTTTTCTGGCTGGTGCGAGCCAGAAAATCGAGAAGGAGCTGATTCGCCGAGGAAGGAATATGCGTGTTAATGCACCCAAGGGTTATTAAGTTAAAATTCATTAGCCAATGGTATGCGACGAGATA
Organism: Vespa velutina; assembly: GCF_912470025.1. NCBI lineage: Eukaryota > Metazoa > Arthropoda > Insecta > Hymenoptera > Vespidae > Vespa > Vespa velutina. The sequence goes on from NC_062197.1 coordinate 618,519, forward strand.
AGGATATTTACGGTAAAGCGTAAAAAAGAATTTTAGCTCGATTAAAGTGGCTGAAACGTTTCCCTTCCGATCAACCTACATAACTATACGTATAATAAATGTGTCTTAACGCATATACAATATAAAATATACAAATATAATGCATATGGTAAAAGAAAGTATCGGAGCGACACGTGATGAGCGACACGCCTATCGACAAGCCGCTGCAGGTTGGCCAAACGTCGACGCAATTAACATTAACCGATTGAAGGCGAGCTCGGCGTTAATTAACGAAATGAAACGAAACGAAACGTGGAGAGTGCGGGAAGTGATGCGAATGGTGGAAGAGCAAATGGATGGCGGTACCTTTCGTCTTCCTCTCTGCCAAGAAACGAGCTATTTCTAACTCAGCTATTTAACAGTTTGCAGACTGTCGCCGTGCGTCAGGTAAGAGACAACCGACAGCGTCGAACCTTCTTCGTCTCTCTCTCTCTCTCTCTCTCTCTCTCTCTCTCTACTTGTACCTGAGAAAGCACCGCCTGCCACGAATCAAGCTGATCTTTTGCGCTGGCGACGGCGGCGCAACTGTGTTCTCGTTCATTAAGACCTAAAGACTCCTTCCACGGACACATTTTTAAAGACCTACCAAGCTGATCTTTGCCGCGCTCTAACGACAAGAATTTAACGTCCGATGACCCCACCATTTCATCGGACAACGATCCAAATTTTAGAAATAAGCATGAATTATGTTTTTAAAAGCGAATCGAAATAGAATGAAATTTCTGGAGGAGCACCTACATCTTAGAATCCAACTCGAAGGAGGTCCACCCGGGCTCGTTTCTTCAATGGAATGGTGGGCGATCCACCATGAATGGAGGTCATTTACTCGTATTCAGAGTCCACCGACTATATCGTGAACCTTTCATTGTGTCCAAAAGGACGAAGACTATAGCGGGACGAAGTCTATGATCCAACAAAGATTCAAGCGCGTAAGGACACGACACCGTGCTCGTGACGTCTCTCTTTCCTTCGTCCTTTTCTTTCTACGTTTCTTTCATCCTTCGTCTCCTTCTTTCTTTCTTTCCTTCCTTCTTTCTTTCTTCCTTTCTTTCTTTCTTTCTTTCTTTCTTTCTTACCGAATGAAAGGCTAGCCCGTGTCTCGGATACTCTTCGAAAGATCACCTTGCTACGAGTCTCTTGTATTATGACTCCGTTTAATCTTTCACTTCAACCCACATATGCGCATAGTGGTCCCTGTCGTTCTCAAGACGAAAGTATCGCGTCTCCGACCGAATGAATGGCAATTAAAATAACCTTGGAATGAGTTAACTCGAAGGTCAAGAACCTTCGACACCACTCGACTGTCGACCTCGAAGGATCGATTCTCGAGCATCAAAAGTCACACGATTACGTTCTACTTCTATTCTCACGGGATCTCGATGGAATTACGATCGACATAGTTGAATTATCTTCGAATCGATCGTTTAACGCTTAACTCGAACTCGGATACAAATGGTCACGAAATATGTGACTGTAATAACGTCTATGTGACTCTCATATCGCATAATCAATGTGGTGAACTCAAAGACACGTCGCTTTCTCGTACACGTGCACAATATGAAACAAGTGGCAAGCAATGGCGGTCGTGCAACACGTGCTATTGTGCGTGTCGAGTAGCAAATAGAAAAAGATAAAGAGAAGAAAGAGAAGACCAAAGCTCGGAGAGACCCCTCGGAGAAAAGGTTGTAAATCCCTGGAGAGAGAGAGAGAGAGAGAGAGAGAGACTATCCTATGACACCCTCCCGCCCGTTCTCCCTCATTTCATTGTGCATCGCGCTTACAATCTCCCTCGTTTCATGGCAAATCCTTCTTCTACGCGAAAGAGAGAACCCGCGGTGCTCGACGTGTGTGGCCAGGAATCGCACGACTGGAAAGAGAATCGCGAGGTGCACCAACGAAATTCATCGTTCACGCCGATCCCACGCGGCCATTATAACGAGACCACGAGAAAGAGAGAAAGAGAAAGAGAGAGAGAGAGAGAGAGAGAGAGAGAATAGCAGAGAGTCCGAGCTTCACGACGATGACGATCAAGATCCTGTGTGGACGACAACGACGACCTCGTTAAGCGGCTCCCGGTGGATATAATATTATTAGGTGTGGCTCGCTACTTATGTACCGCTTTTACAAGAGATCCAAGCATACATAAATACTTCTTCCCGTTCGGTCGACTGCCGGACAATCGCGAGGGATAAAACTCGCTCTCTCTAAATCTTCTCCACGAGTATTCAAAGGTCACGCTGCTGACTGCCGCTCTTTCTTGCGACTCTTGTCCTATCGTTGCCTTAAATCATAAGTCTATAGAATTACGAACGAGTCGCATGTTCCTACCACCACAACCACCACTACTACTCCACTACTTCCTATTACTACTACTACTACTACTAATACTACTACGATTACTACTAGCTAATATCCTTGTTAAAATGCACCGTTAAAAGATCTTTTTCCTCAGGAGGATGAATATGCGACGAGTATCTGCCTTTTTGTGAAACAAAGACGTTTCTTTGACTTTGTGATCTTCTTGACGTTAAAAGACTATTATAACAGAAAGAAACCTATAGTTTTCCAGAAATACCGGCCGAGTCAATTCTCCAATCGACCCTTGTTACTTAAAGAGGAGGATCCAAGAACCAAGCAAGGTGGTCGTGACTCAGGAGGGATGGGGGATGGGTAGGAAAGGATCTGGCCAGTGACTACACCCTCGATCGTTTTCTGGACACGAGGGATCGATTTATTATCGGCAAGGTGGCAGATAGCTCGTTCGAATGTCTTATGGGGGTCCTTAATCGATGCTCCAGGCACGCGCCATGTGTTAGTCGCACTTTTGATGATGCATCGATCCATTTCTCGAACAAGAAGAAGAGAACAAATTTTGCTAATGTCAAACAAAAGCACCATGAAAACGTAGAGCACTTGAAAATGATTTATTGATTAGAAAAATCATTAATGAGTTCGAATTTGAAGGAAAACATATATATATATATATATATATATATGTATGTGTGTGTGTATACCGAGCGAAAGTTATTCTTATACGCGAAAGTAATTTCCAAGGCTCTGTCCGAAGATTGGCCTTAACGACACCGGAAGAGACCATCGAAGGTGAACCTATTGTCAGAGTTAAAGGAACGTGCAACGTCATCGTGATGTCGCTTTTTGAATCAGTGAAACAGCTGACAGTCACCTGAAGTGTCGGATCGGTTACCGTGTCGTTGAAAGTATAAAAATCAAACATAGAACACACGGCCCGAGGAAAGAGCTAACCAAGTTCGATAAATTTCCATCATCCAGGGAACCTGACAGTTGTGGGTAGAAATGAGTTTGAAGTTCGAGTTCGTGTCGTACCTTCCTTCCTTCCTTCCTTCCTTCCTTTTTCTCATCAGGGTCGCCACATGGTGCAATTAAAAACGGCGCCGAGGTTCTCTTTGTGCCACGCGCCCGAAAAGTGCCATATGGTCCTTCCGCACCCTCCTTTGCTCTTCTCGCTTTTCCGAAAGTCGACGAATCGATTGGTAAAAGATATGGATTCTCGATGCACCTTCGGGAAGAGCAATTTTCACGAAGGAAATTATTATTCGTTTTTGTCGGATATAAACGTGCTGCTTCCTCAATTTATTCGTAATCCTATAAAGAAAATTTGCAAATAATTAATACACAATTAGATTGATATTCGTATAGATATAATATGAATAAATAGTATAGATCAACCTTTCAAAAAATAAGAATAATATAAATTTCACGAGTAAAGTGATTTTATATGGTGTCGATTGAAATCGCCTTATAATTATTCACTTTCATTCCTATACGTTTAACCGATCGAACGTTTACTTCGAGTTCGCGGCGAAGGTACGAGAAGGAATAATCCATCGAGCTCGAATCTAAATCTCTCACGAAGGCCATAAAAGTGCGACTGCGAAGGAAGGTTCGTGAGGTGGACGTACAGCGGTGCATCACCTGTCCAAACGATTCCATACAAGATATCCAAGACTTTCCTTTAGCAGGAGTACGCTCTCTTCCTGCGGATATACTCGTGGACAACCCTTTACGTCAGTGACTATCTAATCGAGAATCTCGCATGGAAATTCTGACTGAGGAAGAAAGCTCTGACCTTTCGGGCGACCGAGGCTAAAGAATGGAAGACCGCAAGACGATTTCCGCGCGTAAAGACCGTTAACTGTGATCGCGTTGCCGTAAGGCACGCTACTTAGAATAATTTCTGCGTTTCTGTTCCAACGTTTTACGACCCCGCCCCTCTTTCTCTTCCTATCCTTTATCTACCAACCGTTAACTTCACGAAATTCATTTCCATGAAAGTGAGAGGTTAAAACGTTTACGTAATTTCCTTCACTTATTGTCGTCGTTTAAACGATCAAATAATCAGAAACTTTCGAATATTAAAATGAAACCGTTTCTCCCACGATTCTCCACCTATGAAGATCGAACGATTCGCTTACTCTTGGAAATGAACGAAAATAAAAAGATATAAAAAAGAGTCTCTTTGAGATAGTCCTTGAGAAAAAAAAAAAAAAAAAAAAAAAAAAAAAAACGATAGTATCGTCCAATCCACGCGTTGATCCATCGAAACGTACGTACCTAATCCATTCAATGAAACGTGGGATCTTCCTAGATATTCTTCAGCTTTTTTTCTTTCTTTTTCTTTTTCCTTCGAGTTTCCTGGATTACTGAAGAAAAAAATCTTACTGTTTGGAAAGGAATAGTCGAGGTGTAAAGAGGTAAGAAATCTTGCGTAAAAATCTGAAAGGATTGCCAAAGTCTAACGCGTTGACGAAGAAGCGACAGGAACGATCCTTCCAAGATATCGTGGATAAAAAGGAATGAGAGAGATACGGAAAGAAGGTTCCCATGCAAAGAGTCCATACTTTCTTGGTAGAATGCAAGAGGAAGGAGGGTAAAGAAGAAAAAAAAAAAGAGAGAAAAAAAAAGAAAAATACGTAGAATGGAAAAAGGTTTCCAGGATTCGGGTAACTCTGTGGGAAAGGACCGAAGGAATACACATCCTTTCCAGTGCTCCAGTATTATTCGCGACGACAATGGACCCTCAAGGACGCGTCGCTTCAAAAACCCAAGCATCCTCGGTGTCCTGGAAAGAAAACTAATCGGACGAATTAAAAGGGAATCTCTTACCCTTTCTTCGTGCGACGAGAAACAGATTTCACGGTACCTGCCGACGCGAGAATAGCCCGACTCGAGCTATAAACACGGACAATGCACGTACGAGGATATTTATTTGTGGAGTATTTCATTTTAGAACCTGACGAACGTAAAACGGGAAAAGAAACAAAAAAAAACAAAAAAAAAAAGAAGGAAAAAAGAAAAAAGGACGCAAAAAAAAAACAACGAAATTATGTTGTCGACGTTATACATGTAATAATTTAATAATAACTATAATAACACCGTTGAAGAAATCCTGCTTAGAAAGATCAATCAAGAAAGATCTCCATCGGAGCGTGACGTGTTAGATTCTAACCTCCTTTTAAAAGCCGCAGCGATCGTAAAATACGCTTCCTGTGCTACCTTTTTTTTTCTCTCGATAGTTTGCTAAACGTTTCTGTCGATTTGAAATTCCCCGTTGAAATTCTCCGGTAAAGAGAGAGAGAGAGAGAGAGAGAGAAAGACGGAGAAAGACCTTTCCGAAATCAGGTGTGGCCGGCGGTCCCTTTACGTTTATCCGACGCGCATAGGTGTCGCAGCGTTGTCAGGGAACGAGACGACAAAGGGTCCGTATCGCGTAAAAGCGAACTTGTCGCGCACGATAGACAGCGGAGGCGGCGAAACTTCAGAGAAACTTTAAAGAGAGAGAGAGAGAGAGTAGTCACTCTTTCCACAGTGGACCGACTCGTCCTCCTCGCGCGGACGAATCTGCGAGGAAGAGAACGCGATCCCTCGCGCTACGCGCCGCCACGCCGTTTCGCGATGCGTGCAAGTCCGAAAAAAAAACTTGTCAACAAGGAGACGAGAGGAAAAAGTAAAAGAGAGTGGACGAGAGATTAGCAGCCGGTCCAACCCGATAAAAAGCGGTCCACTGGCGGAATAATGTGCCTGGCTACCGAGGACCTCTTTGCCAGGAATGCGAGACGTTTCTGCCTTAAATATGTCCACGCGAGGAGAGTCCACGAATTTGTTCTTGGATTCGAACCAACGTTATATCATACAACACTTATAACCACGTGTAATTATCAATACATTTTATCATTAGTTTTTCATTTCTTTTTTATTCGTTCGCTATTAAAGTATTTATCTACTTAGCGATCAAACGCTAATGTATTTTCTATGCACACTATAACTTTATTCTCGCGATGCTAAAAGGATATAAACATCTTGTAAGGCTGTAATAACGAAGGGAAAAAGAGAGAGAAAGAGAGGGGAGGGGAGGGGGAATGAAAAAGATAAAAAGAGATGTCGCGAAAGAATTTTTCGATAAAAGAAACTCTAAGTCTATTATTCGATCAGGTTGACAAACGACGAATAGAAAAGAAAATCGTTGCGTTCTTTCGACGCGTTCTACTGCACGAGGACGTCCTTTCGAAAGGAACTAAATGTAAGAGAAGTATTCTCAGCGTGAAAAAGAAAGAAAGTACCAGAGACGTGGAAGAGAAGGACAGCTTCCTCGAAATGTAAACACGATAAAATCAACAAGGTAAGAAAGGCGGAGGGTAAGAGAAGAAAAGAGAAGAAGAGACCGAGATAATTCTCGATAGCACGACGACACGACGATCGAGAATCGTAAGCTAAGATTCTTCTATCCATTCTTGCGAAGACTTTTCAGGCTCTTTTATTATTCAATGAAAGAGGATATTCGAGCGAACGGTCGATAGTGAGAGGACGTCTCTCTAAGAGTATAGTTCTTTCTGTCTATGTGTTCGATCTTTTAGGAACGTATGCGTGTACGTGTAAGTAAGTACGTCCAAGTTTCTATGGAAAACGTAAGGTGCAGGGCATTGTCGCGAGCGCATGAATGGACGAAAGAATGGGACCTGGAACAAGTGTACCGGCCCACAATGCCGAGAATGCGAGGAATCCCAAGTGATTTATGGAGTTGGGCTCGGTGAGCCTATCGACCGGCAAGCTCGTCGTCGACGACGACGACGACGACGACGACGACGACGACGACGACGAACGAAGGTCTCTCGAGCACCCACGCCTTCGGGGTATCTTCCGTCCTTGGTGCCAATTATCGATTCGCCGGACTTTCATAAATCGCAATTCGTTAATTCCCTCGTCGCCGAATCGCCTCCCGGCGATCCGAAAATACGAACGTTCCACTCGAGATCCATGTTCCACGAGCATTGTTCGTGAATTATGTTCTGGTAACGAAGTCGAAATTCGCCGGTTAATGATTCTTCCACGAAACGAGCTCCCAGTCAGTTCTTTAGATCAAAACATTCTGTAGATCGGAAACATTGATAAAGGTATCGGTATATTATTATCGTTATTCACGATCGTACAATTTTCGACGATTCTTCAAAATTTTTCACCTGGGTACGAAAGATCAGTACAATATGGAATGCGGATTCTTCTCAAGCCTATATCGAGAATCCGTACAATGCCTTTTATAATTGTCGATACCTCTGACCGAGGACGGTGCTGCCAGTGTAGCCTCGAGGTTTTCGTTACTTCGATGAATGAGCCCATTATTCGCTTCTTTTACGCCCGCAGGCCTCTTGGACGCGCCATGTATACGAAGCGTTCCCGAAGTCGGATTACTTTATGGAGTTTCTCGAGTATCTCGTGCCTAGCCCGTGTTACCTGAACGATCTTCTTTCCTTTCCGACCTAGAAGACATGTCCTTTTCTCTTCTCTCCGTGTACGATCCGACGCGATCCGTATGCACGATGTCACGTAGCTCTATCAATCTTTCGAAAATAGAAGGTCATTAATCTTTCAAACATTAATTTCCTTAAGTAAACTCTTCCATGAGATATTTCTAAACGAACGAGAGTATCTATATTAAATCGAATAGACAAAAATATACTTAACGGGATAAGGTACAAATTTTAAATTAAAAATCATCATTTTCGAATACAAAGAGAGAATGTTTCAGGAAAAACTTTTCCAAAGAAATATATACCAACGGCGTGAAAAGAAAAAATGTACTTCAGAATCCAAGAGAATCGTTGAAAATCCAAAGACTAGATCCACCCCGTGGCCAATGATGAATAGACCGATTCTAAAAATGGGAGTAACCAAAAAAAAGGAAAAAAAAAGGGAAAAGAAAAAACGAGAAAAAAGAGAGAGAGTGAGAGAGAGAGAGAGAGAGAGAGGAGCACGCACACAGAAGCGTAGCCGCGTTCACGTTGCTACGAGACGCGCAACCATGCTCGAGAGTCCTTCACAATAAATCTCAGAGCCGAGGTCCTGTTTTCGTCCCTGGGCACTCGAGCGTGCCGACTAAATCTCCGAGATACAAAGGATTTTATAAAGTAGGTGGAACTTATAAAGTGACCTTTTATGAAGCCGATGAATGAACGTGTCACGCGAACCACCCGACGTGATTCCATTTAGATTTTTCAATTTTCATTTTCCTCGTCGCTTCCCAAAACGGACCATCCTCCTGAATGTGTGTGAATCTTATAAAGCCAAAAAAATCGTTGAACTTGTTCGTGCTACCGAACGTCTTTGGGCGTGGCACATTAACATTTTAAGTACCGTTGACAAGCAAGTAGCACAGTCGCATCACCAATAATTTTGTTTTTCTTTCTTTCTTTCTTTCTTTCTTTCTTTCTTTCTTTCTTCGAAATCAATTTATTAAAAATATCTGTAGGGATTGTACGTAGAAGGCTCTTTATTCTTGTATACGTAGAAAACGACGCTTGAAAGAAGGCCCGATACTATGCTCGGCTTTAAATCGTAGTGCCTAGAATTACGTCGTTCGAGGAGCAGCAATAACCGTTGTTGTGGGAGCGAATCGTGATGAGCGAAATCGGATCGGAAAAGGTTAAGAGACGAGATCGCCGGGATATATACATTTTCTACAGGTGGTGCTTCGATCCGCAAAGAGGAAAGAGTTCTCGGGTCATTCAGGAATAACGGACCACCAATGACATCTCTTCGATCTCTCGACGGAATGACGTGACCCCTGATCGGTCATCGGACGATCCGACATCGGACTTAACCTCCGCGATTCCGCGTAGCTCCTCCATCCTCCTCGTTCATTGTTCTCATGCCGGCAATTCTCAGAACCCCTTGCGAAGTGACGAGCGAAACGCTTCTCCGTGCCGATCATTCTCAAAGCGTGTTCCTCGTTGACGAACCACCGGTTAGTCGGTAGAAGGCTCCTCATCGTTTTTATAATATTTGGAAGACAAACAAAAAAAAGAAAAGAAAAAAAAAAAAAAGAGAGATAAATTTTAATTAATGACTATTGAAGAAGATACGAAAGGTTTATCAAGAAAATCAATGACATTTGCAACGATCATGAAAATTCCAATCGTACCTGTTAACGAATTCTAACGAGTGAAGTCAAGAGATATACAAGACATTGCCATTTGGTTGGACAGCAAAGAATGGAGATTCCACGTTCGACTAACCTAACGAGAGAAACGTCTTGGTACCGTGGAAAAGGATCCGGCTGGCGGGGGCCAAGGATCATCGCCGCGAAGAAGGACATACCGTACGCGTCGTGAAACTTTCCGACGCGATCCGAAAGCACGGGAGGGCATGGGAGGGCGTGACTGGAAAGAACCGAAGCGCTCTACATCTACTACGCTGGCAGCTCGGTTGCCCCAGTGGCCGGTCTCGCCGGAACGTCGTACGGTACTCGTCGTTTTCACAACGCTCGGCAACATCCCCGAGACATGGACAGAGAAAAAGAGAGAACAGAGTAGAGAGCCCAATGGTAATGACACCTGATACTCGAGAGCGTCCCGACGAACGCGTGACCCGGAAACCGACCCGAGGCCATTTTTCGAGTTCTCCTTGTTCGAGAGAGAAAGAAAGAGAAGAGAACGACGTTCCCCTGCGATCTAGATGCTCCTTTCTCTCTTCTCTCTCTGTCTCTCTCTCTTTCTCTCTCTCTCTCTCTCTCTCTCTCTCTCTCCCTCTCTCTACCTCTCTCTATCTCTCTCTACGTCTTTCTCGTCTCTGAGTAACGTCGTCGGCAGAGGAAGCCCGTACGTAAACACACAGAGAGGCGAACACACAGACGCACGTACTTACACACGAAGAATCGAGCGAGATTAGAGGGACGACGGGTCTCGGCTACGATCGTTCCGGGCTCTCCTCTCCTCGTCGAGGTCAAGCCGCTTTGGGGCATCGTGCTAACCACGCCGGTGGATCCTTCTCTACCCGGAAATGCTTTCGATCGCGCGCGCGCCTTTCAAGCTTCTCCGACTACTACTACGTGGCTGAACACTAACGCTTCTTCTTTAAGTTGGTACGCGAAACAGTTGGTCGACGACTCTTAGTCGATTTTCATTTTTATGCATTTTCTTTTTATCGCGTAAACGACGATGAAAGAGACCGAGAGAGAGAGAGAGAGAGAGAGAGAGAGAGAGAGAGAGAGAGAGCATTTGTCATTTATAGATGGTACACTATTCCGATGTATTTTATATAAGACTTAAATCGCGTATCATAAGCTGTCGAGACTTATAGATCGTCCCATTATATATCTCACCTCGACGATCAAAAAGTCGATCTCTCGGTGGAACAGAGATAGGACTCAATCTTCTTGCTTTAAGATCGATCCGCCTGGTGCGGCCGTTCCTCGATCATCGTAGGTAGGATCTCAAAGGTATCGCGGAGGCACACGACTTCCTTCCTCAATTCTCGTGGCAATCAGAGCGCGATTTCTGCCCTCCCATAGACACAACGGGCAATTAGTTGGACGAGCCTGTATCGGGGTGTATCGAGCGATCGGCACGCCGACTGGCGTCCCGCTGCCGTTCGTGATTTATGCGGCATTGTCTTCTGCCTCGTGGCAACGGTCCTACAGCTCTCGACCGCTCGAATCCGTCCGTCTTTACTATACCACGTCCTCTTCCCTTCCACTCCCTACTCTTCTTCTTTAACTTCTCTCTTCCAGCACCTTCCTCGGGATCGCAGGCTCTTGATATTGCGGTTGCACGGTATCGAGATTCGAACAGCCGAACAGTCGACTCGCTTCTACGCGTGACCAACTTGATTCTCTCGCCTCCTCCTTCTTATCTTGCTCTCTTTCTCTCTCTCGCGCCCGCGCGCTATGTTTTACTCTACGTTGGCGCTGGTACCAAGGAGGAGCTCGTCGCGGCGTAACCTCATTAGTCGCCTGATGTCTTTCTTAATTGCCCGCCTTCCTTCCCGCCGTTTATTTATTGGCGCCGATCGCGATCACTATGGTCGCATCTTCTACGAAGAAAACCTCTGCTTTGCTCTCTCTCTCTCTCTCTCTCTCTCTCCCTACTTTTTTTCTTTCCTTTCAACCGCTTCATCGCATCTCGAGAACGATTTATTCATCCAACCGATTCATTCCTACGTTGATCGTATCGAACGAGTACGAATAAAATATCGAAAATTGGTTTAATACAATTCGCTCAATTGGACAAATTTTTAATGAATTTTCTTGGGCAAATATTTTCTAGCAAAGAAAGAGAGAGAGAGAGAGAGAGAGTAGATCTTTCTAAACGCGTCCCCATGAAGCTCGTGTAACTTGCTTCTCCACGATTGATCGATGTGGAGATCCGAGTCGTACGGTCTCGTCGATCGTCACCGTCGTAGATATCGTCGTTGTTACTCAATGATTTAAGTCCCTGAGCGTAGACTCCTGCTGTCAGAGGCATACAACCGGGACGTCCCGTTTCCACGCGTACGAGAGACGTGGAAGTCTTCTTCTTCTTCTTCTTCTTCTTCTTCTTCTTCTCCTTCTTCTCTCTCTCTCTCTCTCTCTATCTCTCTCTTTCTCTCGCAGTTGTCCTCCCTTTCTCGAATCGCTTTAAAGTTCCCGATCGGAAACAACCACGCGAGCCTTTTCTTTCTCTATTATCGTGTAACTCGTAAAGTTCGTAACGCTCGAGCGTGTAAAGCGTGACGCGCTGGCGCGCGTGCGTTTACATCTCGTAAATCGACTCGCTCAATTTAAAGGCCAACGAGAAGAGAAATTTTGGAAGAATTTCTTTAGCTCCACGTGCTCCTTCTTCCCGCGAAAAGATAAGAAAAATTTTAATTGTAAAAATCAACTCGCTTATATAGACGGCGTTTATCTTTCCTCGTATATTCAAATAAACCGACGCCATTTCTCGGCTTTTATTCGTCTCGCTTATCTACGAAACACAAGATTTTCTTCAATAACGCGATTCTCCAAGAGAGACCTCGATGCTTTTAAGCGATCGATCGATAAAAATGTACGCAACAATGCCTTATTAAAGACTCGAATCGAACTTTGATCCCGGCCCACGAGGAGACGTTACGTCGAACAGAAAATATCGTTTCTGCGATCTCTCGAACGCGATTTAAGCTATATCTCGTGATATCTCACGACTTTCTGAGAGTCGAGAGAAAAAAGGGGAAAGAGAAAGAGAGAAAACGCGGAGGCGCGTGGAATTTACAATTCGCACCGTGGCAACACGCACCGAATCGCGCGCGAGCGCACGCACCTTCGATAATATTGTTCTACAAATCCGACAACTCTCGCGAGCGATCAACGGGGAACGTGGGTCGTCGTTGTCGTGGTTGTCGTCGAATGTTATGTACACGCCGTTTGAAAAAGGCGAACGGAAAGAGATCGCGGAGAAGAAAAAAGGGCTAAAAAGGGCTACGGGCATAGGTTTTTTATACGTATACGTACGATCTCGCGAATACGAGAGAGAGAGAGAGAGAGAGAGAGAGAGAGAGAGAGAGAAAGAGAGAAAGGAAGCAGAATGAGAGGACCGGCGGAGAGCCCGCTGAGTTATGGACACATTCGGGATTTCTTCAGGTTGTACCTGCTGGCACCGGTTAGAGGGAAAGGGCACCGTGCTTTATTGAATTGGGTTACATGATTTACGATACCGCCTCCCGATCTCGCTCGATCAGCGCTCCCTGTCGGGGTTGACTCGTAACGCTTAGGGCCCCCTTCGGGTTGCTTTTTCTTCGAGATCTTTGCTGTCCTCCTTCGCATCTCTCGAGCCTTTTCTCTTTTTTCTGTTTTTTTTTTTTTTTTTCGTCCCTTTTTCCCCATTGGAACAAGAGACAAATTCGCGAGATCGGGCGTGTAGCCGGCGACTCATCGTCGAAATTTTTTATTGAAAGATATCTACCAACAAGTAGATATCTAAAATCGATAAAGGAAAATATTCGTTCGATAAAATACGATAGACCCGATCCTAATTTCACGCCATCAAAGTGTAAGAAAAGAGATGGAGAGATAGGAGCGTGCAGAACCGTTCCGTAATTTAGTAATTCTCGAAGAGTAAAGCTATAGGGATATATCGTCGAAGGAAGCATGTAAGCGCGTGCACGCTCTCCTCGGAGATATTAGCGATAAGGTGCTTCAACCTGCTGCAACGGCCGATATTACGGCGGATTGATATAGTACCGTCTCGACGAATATCTTGCTCCCTTGTACTGTTCAGCATAATGACGTTGTACGGTAATGGAATGGTAATCACGGTAACTATTAATACACCGACGCGATATTTGTACTCGAGCACGATCTTTCAATGATCATTTAGCATAGGACAGATTGGCGATGGCGAGCAACGAAGCGTTTCGTCTCGAGACTACCAGCGTACGTGTTATAAACGTCGCGCTTGATCGTATCCAGAAATATGTATCCGTTTCTATCAAAGAAATGTATCTACTCGCGCTTCGATCATTCCGAGGGAATATAAACTTAACGCGTCTTTCTCTCTCTCTCTCTCTCTCTCTCTCTCTCTCTCTCTCTCTCACTCGTCCCCCTCTCCTCTCCTCTCTCGCGTATTATTAAGTTGCTTTTACTCGGCCACCCGAGCGTGGCCTTTTTTGCTGCTCACGGATTACACGTTTTCCTTGACGGATGATTTAATAAACAACGTTCGAGCTTCTCCTTACTTTCCTACCATATAGGCAGGACTCGCATGCAAAATATACCTCGTATGCGTAGCGATAATCGTACATACTTTATACGTATAATACGTAAATTAGCACGCCCGCGTCCTTGATACGCGTTGTAGAAATCGGCTACTTGAAAATTGATACGCGACTCGACGCGAAAGTGTTTAAAGTTCAACGAATAATCGCAAGAGAATTAAAAGATATTTTGCGGAACGACCATTTGCGAGGATCGGTGCGGCGTCACGCGATTAACCCTCCGAGGAGCAATTTAATCGCGATTATGCTCTTCGCAAATAAGTTAAGCGAGCCGTGGCAAAGCGAGGCAGATTCTTAAAGCCGCTTAAAATCGAAACGTCGCGTCGCACGGCGCGCCAAAGAAAAATACTTTGAGCGTTGGCCAGGCCCGACGTGTATATAGGGTATTTAATATCCACCTTTGGAAACGAGTCAGACCCGATTCGTGGCCGAAAGCAGTGAACATTATTTAACAAGGTGCCGGTGCACGGTGGAAGTCGTGTTGCACGTGCCACGTGGGCCGGTATATCCGCGCGGCGCGACGATAAACCAAAGGTGAAATCTTTTCGCGGCTGCGCCAAGTAAAACGATTTCAGTCGGCTCGGGCACTCGGTTTATACACCGAGTGTGCACCCATCTTGCTCGCTCGTACGTCAATAAAATCAGCGGGTGTGGCTCCGCTCATCGGCGAACTCCTTCGGGGCCGCTCGCGTCGCACGATGTAAGACGAGCGACTCGTAAAACTACGAACATCGACGACGAGCCAACGATTCCACGAATTCTTTAGCGATAAGCGAAATGAAATTTTCGATGACGAAAAAAGAAATATCAACGTCGATCGGTAACGAGAACTAAGTCGAAAATATTGTTATACCTTGAAAAAAGAAATGGAGAACCCATCGAAATCATCTTTACGCCCACATAGCAACGATTCGATATAAGTGAATCTCTCGCGAGAACGTTATCGAGGGTAACGGTCCGTGCCAAGAATACCGATCGGATGGTATTCTCTTGATGAGGGATTACATAAAGAATTGGGTAATCCGACAGAACCGGTGTCACGTCGTACTTACTTATCTACATTTTGTCGCTTTAAATCGATCTCGAGTATCGCTCCCGTTCTTAACGATCGAATATAAAATAAGGTATCGAAAATAAGCTTCGTCTATTCCATCCCGCTATGAAAACCATTATACATTGAGTGACACGTAGAGTCACATATTCGGCGACTTTGTAATTTCCCCAAGAGGGACGAAGGTAAGCGCGTAACAACGTCTTAAAAAGCAACGCAAGACTTAACCGCGTTTAATTACAGGAAATAACAAAGCCGATCTTTTATATATATATATATATATATATATATATATATATATATATATCTAGTAACGGGCCGTGTACACGTCCGTTCCATGTAAAAGCGCACGATCGAAGCACGAGGCACGACGATCGAGGAACGAGAGAGGCTTTATCGTCGTTCACTATTCTCCTAACACAATATTCTCGATGGATCGTAGGTAAGTACACACGATCGCTACTCCCCAGATACCAAGGATCTTTTTCTCTCTCTCTCTCTCTCTCTTTCTCTCTCTAATCCCTGGTGCGAAAGTTAAACAATCGTGCGTAGTAAACGGCGAAGTAATTACCGCCTGACAGACAACAAAGTTTCCTCTCTATCGACAATTTATCCTTACTTTGATATACGACGTTGGGAATTCTAATACGTTCGATATCGCGAAGAGCCTTTTAGACTCCTGAACGATATACCTAAACGTGTCTGAAAGAAAAAAGATGTAAAGGAAAAGGGGAAAATAAAATGAAAAAGAAAATGGGTTTTGCGAAAGACACAAGCTCGAAGTATGGAATCGCAGGAGAATGTAGAAATTACTACGACGTGCGAAGAACGGTAATACGATTTAACAGTGATTTAATAAGTGGACGGTATTGCAGGATACGTCTCGAGATATCTTTCCGCGTCTCTTCTACCTTCCTTATCTTCTTTCTTCTCTACCTATTCAAGAGAGAGCAACCCTCTCAACTCGTCTATCTATCTCTCCCTCTTTCTCTCTCTCTCTCTCTCTCTCTCTCTCTCTCTCTCTCTCTCGCTCCCCCTTGAACTCAGTTGGACGCCGCCACGGTGGCGCCACGCATTCCCACCTACACTTATTCGCAAAGAGCTCGCAAACGATTACACGTATAGGCTCGCTTATACCAACACGTGTATCACGTACATACATCGATGTCAGATGATGTCAGAAGAATTTGCACCTGGCGATGTAGCTTGTATCGTCGATGGCCTCTAGGCCATATCGTTTTCTTCGCGAGAGGAAAAGATTCGACTCGGAGGATTCCATTTTAACAGGATACTCGAGTCTAGACTCGAACCAGTTGGTACATGGGAAATTCTAAACTGAAAGGAAAGTCTCGGCAACGACTTACGGCTTACATCTTACTCCCCGGCATGGAATCACTCGACAAATGCAAATAATTATCTAAGTTGGTTTATGATCGGTTCGGTGGTAACGTAGCTACCGCGATAAGGACGCAGGAAGTAAATATACCTTCGTGCGTGAGCTTGCATACGCTCGATCTCCTCTGCCACCCCCCTCCCCCTTTCTCTCTCTCTCTATCTCTATCTATATATTTATTTTTCTCTCGGTGCTAGTAGTAATAGTAGTAAGACGCAAACAAGTCTTTCTTTCTCGAATAAATTACTTCTACATGATTTTTCAAAGGACGGCCAATGAATCCGGTGAGGCTACTACGATCGAGAATATGAAAGTCGCCTAACGACTTCTGTTTTATTATCGACTCATCGATTTATTTAACCGGAATCTAATGCTCTCGATGATACCTATAAAAGAACTTGAAATTAGAGCGATTTTATATCTGAAAATATGGAACAAATCTATATACAACAGGTATCAGTTAGTTAATTGAATCTAGCCTTTGATAGATAGATCATGTCGAATTAATCCAACGTAGTTAATTGATGAACTCTTTCCCCATTAGTTCAATCCTCCATGATTCGATAAACCTACCGTAATTAATTTACATAGAAAATCTTTACATCTCGGCATCACAGCATCTCTTAAATTCAAATTTCAAAGGATACTTACGATTCCTCTACAATTTACGGTATTTCTCGATCGTGATTTAAAGACTAATCGAGCATGAAGATTAGAAAAAGGACCGGTCTCGGTAGGTCTAGATCGATCCGACGGACAGTTTAAGAGCTTCTTTTAAAGAGAAGCCAAGAAAGAGAAGACTACTGAATTACTGACAGCCAAATAACAGGGCGATCCGTGGCGCGATGTTCCACTACTTTCCAGTCCTCTCGTCGGCGCCCTTTCTCTTCTTTTTCTTCTTCTTCTTCTTCTTCTTCTTCTTTTTCCTTCTATCCCTTTCCTTGTCTCGCATCCCGCAAGCCATGGTACTTGCCTGTCCCAATATGGGCCAACATATTATGCATATCGGCCATCGTGGGCCTTATCTAAACGACGTAAGTACGGACGCGTCCCTTTGGAGAAGCCGACCGCGAATGTTTCTTCTCGTGTCTTGTACGAGCGCCGCCGGCAGCGGCACTTCCGCCGCTTCGTCGGATCAACTTGATTAGACAAGGATCGTCCAACAAGTAGAAGGTAATCCTTTCGAGCGAAATTGCCGACCTGCGATGTCGTCGCTATCACCTAAACCGACGAATCGAAAATGAGATTGTAATATTAAAATTCACTTGACGTACGATCTAACGATTAAACTTCAATTTTCTAAGGTCCATTGAAAACGTCACGGTACAGAGTTAATATTTAAAGTTTCTTAACGAAAGAGATCATTCCGTCGTTACTCTCCGTGTCTATGTAGAATTCCGAACGGACAACATACCAGAGCGTGCGAATGCGTGTACGCGCGCGCGTTCTACGAGCATCGTGTAGTTGCCCACACAAACACACACACACAAGAGTTTCGACTTACGTAGGTGCACCGATGTAATTATAGATTGTGTCTCTGTGCGACCTCTGCACCGGATCTTATCCGATCATCGTGGAAAAGTATCGGCCGATCGTAATTATTGCGCCAGGCCTAACGAAAGCCATGTTGGCGAGAGTCTACCTTTAGCGTTAGCGACTTAAGCTCTGTCGCCTCGAGAAAAAGAGAAAGAGGGAGAGAGAGAGAGAGAGAGAACGAAAGATCGATACGTCGATCGTTTCGCGTAGGAAAGTCTGGATAAATGAAAGAACGGGGCGGTGGAAGAGAGTGATCGTTGCAACGTGTGCATTAAGTCGATAGAAACAAATCGTGGCGATTAATCGCGTCGTCGGATATAAGTATAGAGATCGTACGTGCTTCATTTCCGCGACAAGGATTTTCTAAAGCGTATAATACATCGCAGAGAGAGAGAGAGAGAGAGATATCTTTAATTATAAGAGAAGAGTCAAAGGATTGTATACGTTCTTCGATTGATTCTCGTTTGATCGTTCTATTATAAAAATATCTCCTGTTGTAGTTAACAGCTGTGGCGAATGCGAAATAAAGCTCGGTCTTTGACTTTTCCCCGAGTCGATCTCAGCGTGACTCGAGAAAGGCAGGTAGAGAGCATCGGTTTCGTGCGGATCCACGCTGGATCTAGACGGGCGCGTATAGATCCTTTCCGGCGAGTCTATGAATCATGGAGAGACATAAGAGAGAAAGAAGGAGTACAAAGGGGGATAGAATAGGTGGATGTATGCGAGAGAAGAAGAAAAAGAAGAAGAAGAAAGAGAAGGAGGTAGGAGAGGAGAAAGAGAGAGAGAGAGAGAGAGAGAGAGAGAGAGAGAGAGAGAGAGAGAGAGAGAGAGAGACAAGCCGGTGAAGAGGTCGGTGCACCGTGGAAGAGAGGAAGGCAAAAGAGCGAGACGGCAAAGCGAGCAACCCGAGTAAATCGGGGTGGTCTCGACTTCACCGTTGACTAACTGCGACACGACAGGCTGCCATACCCGGTTAAACTCCCCCGCCGTTCGATCGTCTTCGACTTGAAAACAAATTAATGTTTACTCGACGCATCTGGGTCGATCTCTTGGGAAAACATTTCGACCATCGATCCTGATCATGTTCGTCAAAATTACATATTACGGATAAAATATAAGAAATGGAGTTCTAAATACGGAATAAATAGAATTTGAACGATCCATAGTTCTTAATAACGATATGACAATATCCGATTCGCACTACCCTTCGCACTAGGAAGTTTATTGAACCGACGATAGATCAGTCATTGTTATAGACTCGTTGGGTAGGAACGTTGTAATGTCCTTAAGATCAACGACGTAGCAAACGAGGGATGACGATGAAATTTACGCGAACGGAATTCGTCACGGCCCTCCCTATGACGGGACGATGTAAGCAGGTACCGACAAGAACCGTTCCAATTCGAAGGTGACAGCAGCCTCGTCTTAGACTCGAGTATCCTGTTCGAGGTTGACGCGAAAATCAGCCTGGTCATTGTAGAGCATCGAGGAGAATGAGAGAGAGGGAGAGAGAGAAGGGGGTGGGGGGAAGAGAAAATATCAAGGCTGGTGGAGCGCGCGAAAGTCGCGACACGATGACAATGTCCTTCCCGCACTTTCTCAGCTTGCGGTAATTACGCAATCTCTTAAGGATAAACGTCATGAGACGAGATAAATAAAAGAGGAGACTCGTTAGAAATTGCTATAAAACGATGCGTAGGAATTTACGTAGAAATGTTGTACGTCCTTTGTTGGAATTAAGAAACGTCTAATTAAAATCGTAATCTCGTCCAGGGGAAGAAGCAAATGACCCTTCCAAATTTATATGGCGATAAAGGTAAAGGAATAGAATCTCCATTAAACTTTTATGCATCGTGAGAAAGATCTAACTAACGCAACGGTATAACTGAGAAATAAAATCGCACGTACATAAGTAAGTATTTTACCTTAATAACGTAAGGATACGAAAGGTGGCACAGCGGTTCCAACTCGGTCATACGATTTAAATAAATAGGTATCCATTATCTGTACCGATTTGTTCGTAGATTTCTTTGAAATTAGGAGACGAGCATTAGCCGGCTAATGGATTCCGGGTCGTTCTTTGCCATTTAGGTTGATCGTGCCTCGGTAGAATAGCCTTTCTACGAGTCCGAGTAAAAGCACATCGCAAGAGCCGGCAATGATGGTGCCGTTCGATGGAGCTAAATATACATACGTATAGGTATAAAAGTAGCTAACTAAGTAGCAATCGTACGATAGATAAGCTGAGAGCGAGGAAGAGAGAAAGAGAGAGACGACTCGCTTTAAAACATCCGATAAGGAGCACGCGCGCGGAAGGCTTAACGATTTCATAAAGGAGATAGCGACTGAGGGCCGAGCTAATTAAGCGATATAATCCTTACGTCCTAAGGGCCGTTAAAGGTAGCATCAAATGCTACCTTTATCTATGGTTCGAGATACTTAAGATAGCGCCACCGAGCATCGACTCGTCTAATTATTACCGACACTTTCTTATATTGCTGGATCAACGAAAATTTTCGAATTCAAAAGCGAGAGTCGATCGTTCGACAAATTTCTGTTTTAAAATCCAACCGATATCGGGGATAAAGAAATCCGGTTCCCCAGCAATTCCTACGAATAACGTTCTGTTAACGATCCATTTAGAAACTAATAAGCCAAATAATTGCTCTAAAAAATATATCTACTAGCGAATGATTCAATTTTAGTATAGATCTTGGTTCTCGCAGGAAGGCGAAATGACGCGATAATGCGATGATGCGGCGTTAAACGTTGCAATAAAATGATATAACGATGTAATAAGCACCGATAAACTTTCGCTCTTCCTACGGTGCAAAATCCCAAAGTAAAATAAAAGAGAAAGAGAAGAGGAAGAGGAAAGACGGCTAATGTAGATCGTAGGAGGCATCGTTATACCTACCTGCGACTGCGACTCGCGGTATCGGGACGACCGGTAATTCTAATCCAGAACCAGTTTCCTGACAAGGGTACCCTCGTCCTTTTTATTCCAAGTAAAATTACTCGCCGATAACTGGCATGACATTCACGGCGCTTTAAGACGCCGTAATATCGCATCGAGCCGAGTTTCGTTCCGAGTTTTCTTCGAAACTCGCTCGAAAAAGACCGTAGACGAAGCGAGAGAAAAAGCGTAATTTGTCCTCGCGCGAAAAAAACTTTCAAGGACAAGAGAGATGTCTTTTCTTTTCTTTTCTTTTCTTTTCTTTTTTTTTCTTTTTAATTAAATGCAGATAGATAGATATCTGCGAGTAAAGAAACGAATAATGACTCACCCTTAACAATTCACGATCCGAAGTTGATCCACGATTATGTCCCTTTCCTCGATCGTAACCGATAACCGAACGTAGCGCATCGGAAAAGACGGAGGAGGAGGAGGAGGAGGAGGAGGAGGAGGAGGAGGTGGAAGAGCGAATACAAGAGGAGTCGTTTCTCGTAATAGTTTTCGGCTGAATCGCATTCGATGTCGACTTCGGGCTCTCGATCGCGCGGCTCCGGGAATGTCGTGCGTACTTCCAGCGGGACGACCTGCTGGGTCGTCGAATTCTTCGACCCTTAACCCTATGCCTCTCCGTACGTACCTATGTATGTACGTACGACAACGACGAACGGCCTTTCTTCGTTTTACGAGTTGCCACGAGTTAAAGCGGTATTCACATTGAAACGGCACAAGCTCGAATACAACAAAACTATTTCGGTGTATAACGACTTTAATAAAACTATGTTTCATCGACGATGTATCGCACGTATATTTGTATTCGCTTATACATACTCTCATTTACGTGTAAACCAAAGCACAAGAGAATCGCATAAATTCGATCCCTTAATAATTTTATTATCGCCGAAGATGTAACGGCGAAATTTATGGTCGAGTTAAAGTCCCGTCATCGTCCCTTTTTTGCTCCGAACGTGCGCTTTTATCGGCTCCGTTCGCGAGATCCGTTTCGTGTCGCGAGCGACGCCTCTCTCTCTCTCTCTCTCTCTCTCTCTCTCTCTCTC
The DNA here is from genome assembly GCF_912470025.1 of Vespa velutina. Lineage (NCBI taxonomy): Eukaryota > Metazoa > Arthropoda > Insecta > Hymenoptera > Vespidae > Vespa > Vespa velutina. The sequence continues at coordinate 640,589 of NC_062197.1, forward strand.
TCTCTCTCTCTCTCTACCTTTGCTCTACCACACCGCCAACTATGTACTATATTTATTACAGCGATATTCCCATTTCTTTTCTACGACAAGATAAGACCGGTGGAAAAAATTTGCGCGATTTTAAATAAGATGCGACGAGACGTAGGTAGGTATACGTATATTCGTCGACGTGGACGTTCGCTCGAACGAAGACCTTCGGGGAGTTTTGCCGAGTCAGGGTTCGAGTCAGGGTTCGAGTCAGTCTCGAGTCAGGTTCGAAAGGAGAGAGAGCGAGAGAGCGAGAGAGAGAGAGAGAGAGAGAGAGAGAGAGAGAGAAGCGTTTCGAGTTCTAGCCGCTTCGTCGGCGAAGGGCGACGGCCGATCCCCGGATGATCGAATCTGCAAAGGAAATGTCCTCGAAGGATATACAACGGTGACATTTGCTATCGGGTTAACGCCCACGCCAGAACTTACTTCGCAGGTGTGTCCTTCCCTTTCTTCTTCTTCTTCTTCTTCGTCTTCTTTCTTTCTCCTTCTCCTCCTCCGATAGTCTCCCTATCAAGAGATCTTTTGCTCGCTCGCGAGCAAGCGCGCGCGCGCGCGCGCGCGAGCAATAGACCACACCGGCCACCGGCAAGGAATGCACGCCACTTTCTTCGTCTCTTTATGGAAACGCGAGAAGTGTGCGAATCGGTACTTTGCCTTCCTAGCTGCCGGAGAAACTGTGAGAGAACGGAGGATAGACCGAGGGTGGTAGGGAGGGGAGAAACGCGAATTCTCATACGGTTCGCGAGTCAGACCGCACCTGCGCGATTCATGCGATCGTTCTACAAGCTTCTATCGTTGCTCGTGATTAAACATTTATACATTCGTATGCTAACCTAAAATGTTGCTTCTGACTGCCTTAGATGTTGGCCACGTCGTTCTTAGAAAATCGAATGCGAACGCATCGATTATATTTTTTTTATGCAGTATCGGTGCTTTACGTCTATCGTGCTTTATGTTTCTCGATTGCCAAACATTCTCCGAGAAATTTATGCGGATGTGATTTCAATGATCTAAAAAAAAAAAAAGAAAAAGAAAGAAAGAAAGAAATAAAGCATCGATCGAATGGTGTCCCTTCGAACGTAACTGTATGCACGGTTATCATTTTTCAGGATACCCCTAGCCCCCTCCAAACCACGTATTCGAAAAAGAATCTAACGTCTACTCTAATTTTTGCCCAACTTTCAATTCCACGATTTTATGGTTACGTTTCTTGGAAAAGAACGATGGCAATAGCGAGTTTCGTGGAATAAACATATAACGTGCCCTCTCGCCGGTCAACACCCACGGAAAAAGTCTCCTTGCTGGAAGTCTCGCATTCAGCATCGGTTCTTGAAGCGAACATCGGAACGGGCTAGGCCGCGTGTCGAGATCCACTTTACGAGGAGCTCAATAGATTATAGAGACGTTAGAACTTCTAGAAAGCCCTCCTACCTGCGCGTCTTATATCTCTGATTTTTTTCAACTTTATTGAGCGTCTTTCTCTTAACTCGTTATCGTCGTCGTCGTTCTTCACTGTAAATATTTACCATGAAAGGTTTTTCGTAAAGTCGAGCAAACGCTTTTACTACGCTAATATCCTACAATACAATTTCTACAACAAGACTACGCAGCCAAAAGTACATTTACGATAACTATCAAAATAATAGCTAACGGATTAAGGACTACGTGAGCGATCGCAAATATCGATGAAAGAAAAAGCATGATACTTTTTTTCCTCAGAAATTTCCAAATAGAATAGTAAGTTTCTAAGACGAATCGTAAGACGGTTCTCGCGAAGTATCCTTCAAAGTCCAAGAATAGGATCGTAGCCGTGGAAGATGCTCGCTGTCACGCTGTCCTGTCCTCGAAGAAGTCCTTTTAACTCGCGCTCGGACCAAGGGGCCACGACAGTGGGTATATCTCGGGCGGACCGTGAATACGAGCGTAGCGTAGCTCGTAAAAAGTTAAACCGGTGACAAGCACTATGACGCGGAATTTACGACGCCGAGGTCGCAGCCCAGGTCGAATCGTGAACACCGCGGGACAAGTTGTCGTCGTCGTCGTTGTCCTCGTCGTCGTCGTCGTCGTCGTCGTCGTCGTCGTCGTCGTCGTCGTCGTCGTCGATATCCGCTGGAGAAAAACCAACTTCAACGAAATCGCAACTGTTGCCGGATGAAAATCGATTCTATCTACGTCGTCTAAAAAACGCCGTTTTAACGATCACGAAAAATCTAAACAAGCGTTGATGATCCAACCAGTCGAGAAGCGTTCAAGGCTTAATCTTTACGATTAAAATATTCTCCTTAGAAAGTATCCTCCTTCTCTATGGTATCAAGACTCTTAAGCTGCTTTCACGCGGGAGCCTTTTAATGCGCTTGTTATGTACTACGGTGATATAAACGCTCGACTCCTGAGATTCTAGATACGACAAAGTCTTGACTTATGATACGGCCATAATTGGCGCGAGAGGTGACAATAATTCGTTAACGGTTCGCGATGAGTTCCTTACTCGTGGTCGTTCACATTGTCCTTATTTCTCTCGTTTTACACGAGACACGGAACAGAGAAAGAGAAGACGTTAATATGGCCAAGTCTCTCTTTCGGTTTATAGAGCTTACGCGTCTCTTATAATACGTAGCTACCGTTTTGCCTGGCATCTCATTAATATTTCAATTACTACCTTGCGTTTACGATCGCGACAGAGGGCTCTCACGCGTAAGCGTATATATGCGTGTAGAGATGCACACGCCAAGGAATACGAGTTTAACGGGCGGCAGCTTTGTCATCCCGATCTTCCTCCTCTTTCTCTTTATCATCCTCTTCGTCCCCTTCTTCTTCTTCTTCTTCTTCTTCTTCTTCTTCTTCTTCTTCTTCTTCTTCTTCGCGGAGAGCATCGAGCTGCTCGCGCTCGTAATCCGCGTTCCTGTCGAAATTCCAACGTACGGATTTATCGCGATAAAACGGTTATCGGTCGGTTCCTCTTCTCTCTTTTCTTTCTTTCTTTCTTTTTTTTCTTCTTTTATTTTCATTTCCTTTCTTTTTTTTTTCTTTTTCTTTTTTTTTTTTTTTTTTCATGGAAACATGAGCCAAGAATTCATCCGGTAGACACGAAGACTTTTGCGGTTTTGCACCTCGACCTCACGATATTATTATTATCATTTGCCTTTGCGAGACTCTCTTTCTCTTTCTCTTTCTCTCTCTCTCTCTTCACGATAGAAACGTCACAATACGTTTACTTTTACTCAATGCGAGTCCCAGGCGACGTTTCGCGTCCATATTTATGTTAAATGTCCGGCAATGAAAGTGACAGGTCGTTAAGAATTCACTTGGGAAAAGAGAAAGAGAAAGAGAAAGAGAAAGAGAGAGAGAGTGAGAGTGTGTGCGCGCGCGCACGCGTACGAGTAAATGTCAGCCGTAAACGCATCGTTACGATGGAAAATTAGTTCTAATGCGTTGCTCTCGATCTCTGTCTCTCTTTCTCCCGATTCTATCTATGCTTTGCAAATGCTAATACACGTGATGCGAGACAAGTAATAGTACGCTTTACCTCGAACGTCAACTATACCTGTCACTTAATTCTATAAACGAATCGGTATATTCCTACGTTTATATGTAGATACTTACATGTATATATATATATATATATGTATGTACTTGCGTATATGATCGCGTACCTACGCTCAGCAAGTTTCGCGCCTTCTCGCGTAATTCATCTCGAACGTGTGACCCGTCGCGATTAACGACTTGTTTTTGCCGTCCGTCGGGAGAAACGAACGTGCGCGTTACAGTGCCATTGAATCTCGGATCGTTACGTCACCGACGATGAACATGAAAAGCTCGTGTACGAGATATACAACGCGGAATACAATTCCGTAGGTGACTCGTTTTACTAAAGGATACTTTACTATCGAACAAAACTAATTTTTCAACGAAAACATACTCTCGAGAGTTTTCGAAGATAGGAGGGAGATTCTTGAATTTAAGAATTCCACGTGTTCGTACTTGGCTTTCGTACGTCGAGGAAACCTTAAACCTTAAACTTGGCGAGGCCTCATGCGATATTTTAAGCTTTGCGATTTCTTTCCTGAGCTCTTGGCCGCCGTCAGGAACCACCGTGTAACCCTTTGACCTGTACGACGAGCGAGGATAAATTCGGGAGGGAGCTGTTTCCTGTACGAAAGAAAAGCGATATTCAAAACGCGTTTAAAAACTGTTGTGATAAACGTTGTTACTCGTTCTACTACATCAAACGATCCCTCATGCGTTCTCGAACACGACAAATCACCGAATGCAATTTGCATTTAATCGTCCAAGCTCCGTAATTAATCGAGCACGCGGTAACGAGCTGCGTGCGGGAATCCATAGCCTGATCCGCGGAATTGCAAGCATCTATCATCTATTAATTAAGCGATTAGTCTAGCGTCGCTAACGAGATACTAGCGTGTGAGATGGTATTTCTTTAGAGAGCTCTTCTAACGCCCATAGGCAATTCCTTCGGTGTCTCGATTGGATATCCTAGTATGGTTAATAGAGAACGTTGATTGCTATTGCGACGAATGTAATATTTATACTCTTTGAACGTTTCTTCTTTTGCGTCGTCGTTCGTTCCACCTAATCTCCTACTGCGTTTATCTGCTACCGCAAACTTTCCAGATTTAATTATTACTTTCGCAACGTCGATCTCGAGAGAGAAGGCCTTTGTGTCACGGAGATCTACGAAACACGCGCATTGTCTCTCTTTCTCTTTCTTTTCCTTTCGCCCGATAGCACGGCGTTTTATCTACCAGGAAAGGACGAGAATCGCTATAATTTACATCTGTGTACGTATTCAAATGTACCGCGTGGGTAGAGAGGAAAAAGGGAGGGGGAGGGAGGATCGGGGGGGGGGGGGGAAGAAAAGACGCAGGTAGATCCAAGAGAATATACGACGGCTTGATTTTTTGCGGCATGCAGGTTGATACCAAAGAACATATTATTCCGAAGGTGGCCGGTAGTCGTTTTCTTTCGAATTATTTTTCCCGGGATACGGGAGAAGAGAAAGAATGATAGAACGGAAGAGGAAAAAGGTGAAGGGCTTTTTTTCGAAGTGGCGTGGGTGCTCGTTTTGCAAGATGTCCGCGACGGTGGCACGCGCGTCCGCTCGCAAGAGCTCACGATCAACGCCTCCACGCGTTTTCTCCTATCTTTTCGAGAGAATAGACGAAGAGAAAGAGGACTCTCTTAGTCTACGTGGTTTAACCTATGCAATAGAGAATATTATAGAACTGATTTTCGCGTAGGTTGGCCCACGTTTTGCGGTGTGTGACACGAGGCGCCACCGCGGCGGGACGTCGCACGTTACCACCGATCTCCAGAGCTTACATTTAATCTTACATGTCGCGCTCTCTTTTCTTCTATCTCTCTCTCTCTCTCTCTCTCTCTCTCTCTCTCTCTCTCTCTCTCGTCACGCTGATCGAGATGTTGACCAATTCTCTCAGGAGACAGCTCTGGAGAGCAAACCCGAGAGCCGTTCTCGTTTCCGGAATATGGAATATTTTTAATCGAAATCCTTAAAATGCACGGACACGTCCACCTTCTCTTTACGACTGCCACGACTCGGCTCGCCACGAAATTTATCGTTCGAACTTTTAAAGGGATATAGGAGCTGCAATAACAGATATTTATCTATCCTTCTCTTTACGATATTCGGTTTCTACGAGTGTCCCATATGTATGTCCATGTGTATATGTACCTACGCACGAATCCGGCAAACTGTCGAGCTCGTAACATTTTCCTTCAAAGAATCCAAGCTCGTCTGATTTTGTGTCGTTTCATTTTCTTTTTGAGTTCGATCGATGGAAAAACGATGGAAGAGCGATGAACAACAGCCTAACGAACCACGGCGACAAAACGTTCGCAATGAGAAATATCAAGTTGGGCATGTCGATATAAATAGCATCGAGAAGGAGGTACCGTTGCGATCAGACCAGGTTGAGGGTCGAGCCGAGGGTGACGTGATCGTGATCGATGTAGATCGTTCTCTCGATCTATCCCGTGGTCTATCCTATCGGTGGTCAAGCTCACCATCGTCGTGTCCTCCATCGATACCGTTCGTATAAACGTACACGCACACTTACTTGCTCGTACTATATGTTTATGTGAATGTAACGTCGAGCTAGTTCGGCGAGATCTATTTCCGGGTCACGCCACGGCAGGTTGTGTCCGAAGGTATCCGTGAACCATTGTCGCTCGTGTACGATATCTCGATTCTCTCGAAAGCATCGATTAGCATTGATTTGTGGATCATCGTGATTAGCCCGCGGGACGGACCAAGGCGATATCTTTCGATATCGCACACGTTCGATCCTTTTGCCTTACGTTGCACCTGAAACAGATAAGCGATCAGATCGTTAGATAATCTTTTACATAATTCGAGAAACGATCCTTGTTTTTCGAACAATGTACAATACGATCACTTCCAAAGGTGCTTTTTAATTGCATCGAAACGATATATCTCGAACTCGAGAAAAACACCTGCAACGAAGAAACGAACGAGCGCGTTGCAGCTGATACATGAGTCTTCCAGATTACGCAACGCGACTCATGCTTAACCGAGTGTGGGACTCGACGAGTTCTCCGAGTCGCGAGCGTGGAGACCCTTAGATTTAAATCGTTCTCTCTCGTTCGTTCGGTCGTTCCCTCTCTCTCTCTCTCTCTCTCTCTCTCTCTCTCTCTCTCTCTCTCTCTCTCTCTCTCTCCTTCCTCAACGTGTAAAATCGTATAAACTGCGAAGATAGGATCTGCGTCGACCACGCCTCGAAAGACGATCGAACCTCCTCTACCGTATACGTCGAAATCATTTTTGACGTATTCCAAGCGAATTAGCATAGGGTGCGTCCTGTCCAGGCTTTATCGAGACTCGAGAGACTTACGTTTACTTTACGTAAGAGTACAACGCGCATATAACGGAAGCCATCACTCGATATTGACGTTAGACAATAGCCATCGTGTGGCAGGATGATTCCTTACCGACTACCTCGCTTCTCCCATGCCCCTATTGAATTTCCATACGCGCAAATTCCCTTCCACGAGAACGTCTTCCGTTAAAGGATAGGGACACGTGAAACCGGTAAAGCACCTTGGCTAAGTATATGTAAAGTATGATTTTCTTTTTACGAAAAATCACTTCAAACGAGCCCACGGATCAGTTTTACGAAGCCGATAAATCTAACGCAGCTAACGAAATAACAACGAATATTATCTATTTGTGAAAAGAGATAAGACGAAATACGTTCGTAGTATCATCAAGTTGCTACCCTCTTTCGATGATCCTTACGAAGAGACGAAGTTGATTTCCCGCCAGAAATCCTATTATCAATCATCGATGTCCTTTCTGCGCGAGTTCTACATTACCGACGTATCGACAATATAAATATTACCGACTATTACCGTTTCAATGAATTTTTTCATTCTAGATTTCTACGTTATCGTCTACGGTCGAGCCGAATACCGCATTACGATGAAAAGATAACTTTCAAGAAAGACCGATGTGAACCTCACAGAGGGATCTTTATAGGTTTTAGAAAGGGATCGCGACCCCTTGAGAGGAGCAGGTTTCTCATCTGGAAACACAAAGAGAGTCTTGTCACGGATCGACGATTCAAACGAAGTTTCAACGGAAAAGTGAGAATCTCCTTGTTACGAAAAATATTCTTAGTGATTTAACGATAGAATAACACGTATAAAAATTAATGAATCTTTGTGTTGAGATCTGACGAAAAAATCGAGAAGAAATAAGTCGTATAAAAAGATTTATTTCGAATCGATCGGAAGGTGCAATGTGCAAGGTGCCATATTCGTGATGGGGAAAAAGCTACTAGACAGCTGATCGTACGCAAGGCGAGAACAATCAAATTGCAACGAAGCGTCTCTTGTCGCGATTGTAAAAGCCGATCGGTTCGTGACCGAGAAGGATTTATTCGAACGAGTTAGTTAAAATTCAATACGCGATCTCCACTTATTTTTCGACGATCCAAGAGTGACGATATTCTCGTGTATGTACACTTGTCGCATCCTCGTTCTACGTTATCGATCGAGCACGTGTGAGAGAGAGAGAGAGAGAGAGAGAGAGAGAGAGAGATACGGTAACGTTAGTCGACGAGATACACTTGTTCGAAAATAAAAAGAAAAGGCTTCCTCCTTCTGTATGCCTTCCTCTCGAGAAATTTTCAAGGATAACCAGTATCGTATTCTGTAACGAATGATGTAAGCCCGCACCTTTTGTCTTTCTTCGCTGGCCGTTAGAAATCTCAACGCGTCTTCTTATTCTTCCTCCTCGTCGTTGTCGTCGTCGTCGTCGTCGTCGCCGTCGTCGCCGTCATCGTCGTGCGTGCATGCGGCGTGAATGCGCGCGCGCGCGCACGTGCGTTGCGTACATAGGTGTGTTTGTAGTGAGTGAACACCGTGGGTGAGCTCGTCGTACACCCACTTACACAGGTGGCTTCCTTTTTCATTCACACCGCGCGGCTTCGTGCAAAGACGGCAGTAGTAGAAAAGATCTCTTGGAGAAGGATTTCCTTCTTGCTTACAGCAGTACGTGCCACGATGACGCCAACAACGTTACTACTATTTTCATCCTCGATGAATTCGATCATTCTTCTTTTCCTCGTCGCTCTTACAAACGCCAATTATACGGACATTAATTTGCCGGCGAGTCATATGAGATATTACTTTCATTCTTTTCCCACGGTGGCCGAAAAGTGCCGAAACGATACATCCTGTCCGTATAAGGTAAGCATTTTTTCTGCTCTTTTTTTTCTTTTTCTTTTTTTTTTTTTTTTTTTTTTTTTTGTTCTGTCTTGTTTTTTCTTTTTCATTATTTTCGTCTTTTCCTTTCTTTTCACACTTTTTTTACTATCTCGCTACATTTAGATCATTATTTCTTGCAACTTAGTTTTACTTTTGAACGTTTTACTTTTCGAAATTTCGCGCGTATGCAAGTTTATTAAATATAGAGAAATATTTGAAAGTTCTCGTCACAGGACAGTTTTAATGCCAAAGCATGCTGGGGTTATGAGATCGAATGTAAAGAAGAAAATTCCTTTTCCGTTCCCCACTGTCCGGGTGATCACAAAGGATGGGTCGCGACGAAAAAAGCGCAATTAGACACGTTCTATGCACAAGGAGATTTTGGCTATGTACGAGATCAAAGAAGAGAAATGATTATGATGTGCGAGCCTCTTTTTGCCGTAAGTACTTTCATTTATAAATTTTGTAAAAATATTTTCTTCCGAAGAAAATATCGATCGTTTTTCGAAGGACGACACGTCGTTGGAATGCTCCGAACATATGAGATTCTGTCGAGCTAGGAACGTATTATTAAATTTCACGGATCTTCTATACAGAAAGGAACCTATAAGATATAAAATGGATGTTTTGAAGGAAGGCCAAATCGGTGGTTATTGCACGTAAGGGAACGTTTAGGCCTTTCTAAAAGTAATTCATTTGATTTAACGAAACATTTAACAGGAACGGCAAAACATCGTTCTGTCAAATTTAGGCTGAACGAAAGGAAGCTACAAGAACACGCGGATCATATTAGCCCGCTACAATCCTGGGGACCGGAGTTACGAAATTTTCGTAGATTTCATCGACGTCCGATCGTTGAAGGCGATTGCGATATCGTTATAGAAAAACCTACCTACATAATGAAAATAGATGCCAGTAAGCGAATCAATATATCATACGAATTTCTGTTATAAGAATTTTGAACGTAGAATTTTGATTTTTCTCACTTTCATTTTTCTTCTCTCCTTTTTTATCTTTTTTCTTCTCTCTTTTTTTTTTTTTTTTTTTTTTTTTTTTTTTTTTTTTTTTTTCAATTAACGTTTTACGAAAGACAAATTGTTTTAGTAGTAAACATGTATCATCATTTTTGCGACTTCTTCAATCTGTACGCCTCGTTGCACGTCAATCTTTCGCATCCAACCGCCTTCAGTACGGACAATCATATAATGATTTGGGAAAGTTACAGGTAATTGGCATCGGCATAAAACAAAAACCACGAGTTCTAGAGAAACTATAATATGTCCCGTTCGTTTTATTTTCAGTTATCGATCGGCCTTTCAAGATACGTTCGAAGCTTTCACGAGCAATCCACTGTGGGATCTAAAAACGTTCCGCGGTGAAACAGTTTGCTTCCGGAATCTCGTATTTCCATTACTACCGCGAATGATATTTGGACTTTATTATAACACGCCTCTCGTACGCTTATTACTATTTTTTTTTTTTTCTTCATTCGAGCAATAAATCAATAATATCAAACGCTATTAACGACACATCCTATCGTTTTTCAGATTTATGGCTGCGAGAAGAGTGGTTTGTTTAAAGCTTTTGGAGATCACGTATTACACAGACTCAAAATACCTCTGCTCCAAAGAAAAAATGAGAAAATACGTGTAACCCTACTCAGCAGAGATACTCAATATAGGAAAATATTAAACGAGGAAGAATTGGTAGAAGCTTTGAAAGAAAACAAAGAATACGAAGTTCGAAAGGTATGAACAGATTCTAACCTATGTAAAAGAAAATAGAGAATCTACGTACCCTTATGGTCGAATTTATAAAATTGCTCTATTTAGGTGGTTTATAATAAGAAAGTATCTTTTAAAAAACAACTTCAAATCACGAGAAATACCGATATATTCATCGGTATACACGGAGCGGGACTAACTCATCTATTGTTTCTACCTGACTGGGCTGCCGTTTTTGAAATGTGAGAACTATCGAGATATATCGAGAAATCAACACATTCGAGAACTATCGACACATAAGAACGTTACCTTTAATGCTCTTTCAATATTTTTCATAGATACAATTGCGAGGATCCCAGCTGTTACAAAGATCTTGCGAGATTACGAGGTGTTAAATATTTTACGTGGGAAGACAATTCTAAATTAATTCAACAAGATCCTGTGAGTGATTGAAATATTCTTTGTTTACTTGTTAATATAAAAGAAGTTAATAACAACAACTAACCTAAAATTTTCATCCCATTAAACAGGGTACACATCCCGACGGTGGTGCTCATGCCAAATTTACGAATTATCATTTTGAGGTTAAAGAGTTCCTACGTATTGTTTCTCTGGCTAGTACACACGTGAAACATCATAACGCTTTCAAAGATTTCTTAAGTAACAATATGATTCAAAAAGAAAAAATACATAGTAAAACGAAGAAGAAAGATAATAAAGTACTCGAAACGTCGGAGGAGGAAAGAGTGTCTAAAGTACAACATAAACGTTATACCCAATCTAAGGACGAATTATGACGAATTTAGGAAGATAAATTTCTTAATGAAAAAAGAAAAAAAAAAAAAAAATACTAAACAACGGGTATACCGTCGTCAAACACTGTAATTACAAATACACAGAGGAAACGCTTCGTTACCAGTTAAAACTATTTTACTTATTTTTTATACCGATGTACATACATATTTGTTTTGATAAAAAAGAAATAAATATGAGACGTTTCTCGATATGTCTGTGCAATGGCACGTGGCAGTGATCATTTTCTTCAATTGATTTATTAATTACAGGGTCGAGTCATTGATTGTAATTAAATATATATATATGTATATATATATACATATTACAGAAGTAAATTTTCTGCTATTAGGTTATGGAGGATATCATTTTCTATGATATATTATTGAGCATTGACAGTATACACGGCATACATCTTCTCTTTCATTGTATAACAGATATCGTAAACAAATTTCATCTGATAATAACTTTGTACATTTTACAGTTTAAGTTGCACTTGCCATCTGTATAATATTAAAATGAAAAGTATATTTACAGCCGTGTATGCGATTATTATCTGAAGAGCTACAGTTTTTCCAGCGTATAACGTTGATATAAGTAAATTAATAAGACCTGTTAACATGTTAGACGACAAGAAAAAAACAAGTCCATTGTAATTAACAGCCTCGAAAATTTCTAAAGTTCTTTTAATCGGACTATCGACAGATAAATCCTGCAAACTATCTTGCTTCATATCGTGCTTATTTTCTCGTCTAGTTTTAAAACCAGCTTTATGTCTCTTGTGTTTTACTTCGCCCATTTTTTCTATTACTTTGTCATTTTTATTATCAATGCTTTTATAATCCGATGTTGCATAAATTAATATATCCGTTACTACTTCGATAAGTAATAAGAGTGTTAGCATCATAGTGCTTAATGTAACTATCCATGCACAATAACCCGCGTTGGCCAATCTTCTTGATACCCCAAAGTATTTATCGCAAAATAATGTTGCCGCACATGCCTGGGCTGCTATCAATGATAATTTTACGCATAATATCATTGATTCATTGTAACTTGCATCCAAATCATATCCAAAGATTTTAATGTGAATATTTTTTCTCGGATGTAAAGTGATACCTGAATTTAAATTTAAATAAGTGGAGTGTATCAATCTACCAACTGCAACACCAACGAGATATAATCCTACGTAACCCGGTATAGACATGAGACCTTCTCTATTCGCAGTGATAAAATTAATTCTTGGTTCGTTGCTTAAAATCCATTCCTTCAAACCATTATTAGTTAAGATATATTCGTGCATAGCCAAAATCCATATACCAGAAAGTAAAGAATACCTTGAACTTATCGTACTTGTTATCGTTCTAGTAAATAATTTGACAAATGCCAATGTTATAAAGAAATTCCAATGAACTCCATATTCGGTAGTATGTCTTTGATAACCTAAAAATTCTATTGCTAAAAATCTTCCAAAGCCTAACAATAATAACGGTATGGAACTCTTCAAAGGACTTTTCAAATTCCTTGACAATGTACCAAAGAAACCTTCTTTGGGTTGACTACCAAAATCTCTAGCCTCTGGTGCAACTAAAGCATTAGCTAATATAAATATACCAACACCGGTATCCATTAAACTATAACCAAATACTTCAGTTTTGGCAAACTTTCGTGGAAATATACGAAAGTCTACGGCTAATATACATATTACTGTAATGATATTGGAAAGTGCTCGGAAATTTGTTACAAATGGCCTTTTCCCTCTTATCGGCCTTAATATACAACTAGTCAGTGCATGTACTTTGATTCTCATTAACATAATATTTATGAAAGAAAGAACGATCATTAAAACGCATACGTTGCTAACGTATTCTGATAATATCGTACAACACAAAATGCATGGAACTACGGTTAACACGAATTCTATGACAATTTTCACATTTCTATGTAAATATTTTCCATAAAGCCCTAAAGTAGTTATTGTTAAAAGAACACCGCATACATTTGGTAAAATAACGTGAACAACCTCTTGTGACGTTGTCCCTCCATGATTTGAAACAAACGCTTCTTGTTCCAACCGGTAGCGCTCCTTATCTCGCGAGGACTCCATGTTTATAAAATCATTGATTTCTTTGTACCCAAATTTCTAAAGAAGTTCAGCATATATAAAGATTATATAAAAGTTAATGTTAAAAATACGAACTTACAATTTTCGATGAAATTCTTTGATTATCCTGGGCAGCATGACATTAAACGAAATTGAGAGAAAACGTATAGAATAATTCAATGATATGGTGCATAAACACACATGTAGTTCCATTACTAAACGCATGGTGGCGATAGTGGCATCAAGGTTGTTCAACGCCCTTAATATTATAATGATTTACATCACGGCAACGAATCAAGTTGTAATTTCGATGAACAACATCTCATTTTAAAGATGAACGAAATGACTTTTCACAATACACTCTCTTTTTAAATGATCGATATTAACAAATTGATACTTTAATGAGTTAATTTTCTTTTTTATTTCAAGGAGTAAACATCGACACTCTCTCTTTCTAAACGTGAAATCTTATAAATTAATACCATTCATTCATTTTCCAACTATTTAAACGATCTTTCATATACGCGATGTACAATTATATTAATATTTAAACAATAGTACATTCGTTTCAAGGTTAAAAGGATCGAAAATAATTTTAATTATCCTTGTGTAATATAAACATTTTCGGTCTTTTAATTAACTCTAAGACCTTTCAAAAATCTTTTCTATCCAATTCTAATTAAATTTTTAAGTACTCAGAAACTCTAATTTCTTTATTATTATTATATATTTCAAATGATGTATACACAATTATTAATAACTATATAGTTATTAATATTCAATGAAAAAAAAAAGCTTTTAATAAAAATAGACAAATTTCTTCTCTCTATTATTAAAGACTTAGATTTTTTTTGACTTTCTTGTAATTTTTAAATGATAATAGTATTAACAGTATATGAGAGTACAGTCACCGCAAAAAAGTATCGAGGTAATGGCTGATCAAATAGATTTTATCATTTGTATAAATTGAATTAAAAAGAGGAAAAATAAATTTTATTCAATTAATATAAGCTTTCCAAATTGATCTTCGAAGAAGCTTATAATCTGGCATATGGTCTTTCTTGCTTTTATCAAATCTATTGCTATTTTTATTATGTACAAAAATTTCTGTTATGTACTAATTCAACTTTTAGGTTATGAACGAGTGAGATACATAATCTTCTATACCGATGAAATGGGCGCATACAATGTTTCTAAAAAATAGTATTGACGTACGATAATGGTGATATGTAAATGTTTATGTGTATTTTAAAAAGTGATATGAAGATACGAAATGTTGTTGAATGAAATCAATTACGTGATAATGTTTAAACATTGAATATAATTTTCAATTAGAATTTCATTCAACCGAATTAGATATTTTTAAGATATCGTTAATAAAATTTCATATGCAAACTAAAAAAAAAAAAAGAAAAAGAAAAAAAATAATTATCCCTTTGAAAAAACTCAAAAAGGTACATTATCTTAATACAAGTGAAGTAATTAAGAAATAAGTCAACATTATGTCGAAACAAAGTTACGTATCATTGGAAAAATTACGAAGATCCAAACAAAATGAAATACCTGTTAAAGATAATGTTTCACTAGTCGAAAGAATGAAGCCTATGAATTTTACTTCTTACATGGGTCAAAAACATGTGATCGGACCTAATACAATATTACGTAGCTTTTTGGAAATAGGAGAAATTCCTAGTATGATATTGTGGGGACCACCAGGCTGTGGTAAGGTACTTTGACTCTCTGAAGGATCAAATTCTTAAATAATACATTTTGATTTCTGCCTTAAAAATAAAGCTATATGTAATATTTTTCAGAAATCTTTAGTCAATATTATAATAGAATTAACCAAAGAAAAGTTCCAAGATAAAACGCATATTGTAAAATTAGCTGCAACAACGTGTGGCATTGGGGAAGTTAAAACAGCTGTAGAAAAGGCAAAAAGTTCATTGAAATTTGGTCATAGAACAATTGTCTTTATGGATAACATCCATCGTTTCAATAAACTACAACAAGATATATTCTTACCACACGTAGAAGCTGGAACATTTATTCTGATTGGAGCAACAATAGAAAATCCTTCGTACAGTTTGAATTCAGCATTGCTAAGTCGTTGCCGTATATTTTCATTAAGTAAATTATCACCCAAAGACATAATTGAAATACTTGAGAAGAGCATACATTCCATGGATGGTAAAATCCATAATTCTCAGAATTCTGACAATGTTTCAAAATTTATAATTCATAGTGACACATTGGAATGGTTAGCTGAAGTATGTGATGGAGATGCGCGAACTGCATTAAGTGGTTTAGAATTTGCAATTTGTGCAAAAAATTTATCATATGATAAAACATCCGTTATAAGTCTTGAAGATATTAAACAAGGTTTAATACGTATGTACATGCAAGCAAACAATAAAAATGAACAGACGTATCATTTATATTCTGCTTTGCACAAATCAATTTGTGCAGGCAAGCCAAATGCTTCTTTATATTGGTTAGCCAGAATAATGGCTGCTAAAGAAGATCCTGTGGATATTGCTAGACGTTTAATCAGAATATCAGGCGAAGATATTGGTCTAGCTGATCCAGATGCTTTAGGTAATATGTCGATAAATTGTAATACTTATTATCATAGTACATATTGTAATATATAGAATAATGAAAATAATTCTTCATTAGATTTAGCTGTTCATACGCTGAATGCTTGTCAAATGATTGGTATGCCTGAAAGCGACGTTCTGTTAGCACAATGCGTAGTTTATTTAACCAAAGCACCAAAATCTCGTCTGATTTATAATGCCCTGAAGGCAGCTCAAAAAGTTATTAATGATACCAAAGAACAACCATAGCGAGATATTCCGTAACACATTAAGAAGTAGAAAGAAAGTATCAATGATGAAATTATAATCTTCCGTTTTTTTACTACACGTTTGAATTATTTTTTATAGGATTGCATAAGTATAATTTATTAAGGATACGATAAACTAATAGTAATCATCTGTCAAAGAGTCTGCATCAAAGAGGTTAATTTGTTCCACAAAGATCAACGATGATCATTTTTGTGTACTACGTTAATTTTTCTACACTGTACTATACTATAAAAATAAAATTTATTTTCTCTTCTTTGTGTTCCCATTGACTTTCGTCCTGGGCTAATAATAAATAAGTAATTATGAATATTGTATGTAGATATCGAAGTCTCAAGTGCGCATGCGCAAAACTATTTATCATCGTAAGATTAGTTAAAATACTTTCAACGTTTAATCGTACCTTTGTACACTAGATGGCAGCTTCGAGAATCGATCGGTCGAAAATATCGAGATGTTACATATTTAAATGTATTTATTAATACACCTTACAATTAATATACATTACGTTATTTCACGCGAACGTAAGCGACATAATATAATATATAATTATGGAAAATTAAAGTAACATATATAGAAACACAAATGGAAAATTTAGAACAACTCTCGTATGTAAGAATAGCGTAATCGATCAAGCATACACACCTTGGTAACGCCGAATTTTTCGCGATTATCTATTTTTTGTTTTGTTTAACGAATACACGAAGGGAATATCAGTAAGAGTAGAAAGATCAGTGATGTGTGCACGCTACGGTGCCTTCCTTCATGATAAAGGATAAAAGCATCCTCTTATGAAGTGTCGGCTAATCACCCGAATAATTTTCAAGACTCACAATTATGTTTTATAATTAAATACGCGTACCCTAGCTTTTCCTGTCTATTAGACGCCCTCTTTCTCGCTCATCTCTCTCTCTCTCCCTCTCTCTCTCTCTCTCTCTCTCTCTCTCTCTTTATCTCGAGAAGCTCGTTCTTCACGTAATTGGAATGTCCACATGAGGCTGTTAAGATTTCTGCTCCGTTACTTTCCACCAGGTAAGTTATAGATGTTCTTAGTGAAATATACATTGCTTTGTACACTGATTCGTCGTTCTATCTATGAAATTTATCCGCCTCTACAAATTAAATCTATTTTATAGGTATCGCCTTGGAATACAGGCAAGGTGGCGACGTCAAAACTAAAATGATCGACCTTTTGGATCTATCTATAGAGTAATTGAATTTTTTATTTTATCGCCATTGTACAGTCACCTTTCGTAGCCAATAAAATCGACAAATCATTTAATCTTCCCTTTTTTGCTTTATATTTTTATTTCTTATACTGTGTTCTAGAAATTAAAGACAGAAACAAATTTGTTTTACCGAAAGGCGAAGAGAGAGGCGGGGAGGGGGGGGGGGAAGAAGAGAAAATAAGAGATTTTGCTCAATGCAAGGTAGAATGTAAAATCGCAAGACTTATTTTGCAGGACTGACATAAAAGCACTGGCAGAGAGCATAAAAGCAAGCGAGCCCGTAATAACCGAAAGTGTAATGGACCAGTTAGTGGAAACATTGCAGAAACTACAGGCCAAAGTGTGCAACGTAGACGTGAAGCGTTACTATAAACATAAGACCCTACGAACACACCTTCTTCCTTTAACCAACATAGCGTTCGATAAATTAGGTAAAAGGTACTATCGATTAAGGTTATTCGATATAAATATCGGTTTGTCCTTTGTACATTATTAACAATAATTAGTTATCGCGTATATAAATGATCTTATAAGATATTTATAAGATCTCACAATGGTTTTGATAATAAATGACAAATTTTTAACAGATGCCTGACAGGTAGCTACGACCGAACTTGTAAAGTTTGGGACATCGAAAGTGGAAAAGAGCTTCTTACTCTCGAAGGCCATAAAAACGTGGTCTATGCCGTTTCCTTTAACAACCCGATATCGTAAGTTTTATCTAACAAATTCTCGCGATCGATGACCGCGCTTTATTTATCCTTTTATCGGTTCAGAGACAAAATCGTGACTGGATCGTTCGATAAAACAGCGAGCATTTGGTGTTCACGTACCGGTCATTGTTTGCTTACTTTTTGGGGTCACGACGGTGAGGTGGTAGTGACGAAATTTTCACCAACGCAGAATAAAATTGCGACGGGTTCTCTTGATGCTACTTCAAGAATATTTAATCTTACGACAGGTAAAATATTACATCTCTTGTCAAATTATAATGAGAACATTTTTAAACGTATGACGTAGAGTAGGTCAAGTGGTTATCTTTTGAAAGAACCTTTCGTTTTTATCGAAAGAACGAGAATAAAGATAAGATCTGAATGGAGGCCAATTCGACAGGTCAAGAACTGGGCTTGCTGAAGGGCCACACGGCGGAAGTAATTGCGCTTCATTACAACGACGACGGGAATCAGATCATAACGGGCTCCTTCGATGGCACCGTCAACGTCTGGGACACGAGAACCTTCACGTGAGTTTAAATTTTATTTCTTCTCTATCCTCTCTCTCTCTCTCTCTCTCTCTCTCTCTCTCTCTCTCTAACTCTAATCAAGAGGTACGATCGAACCCAATGAAATTCTACATAAATTCTTTCCTTATTCATAGACGTGTTTGCGCTTTGATTGGGCATCGTTCGGAATTATCCAATTGTCTCTACAACTTCGATTACTCTCTGATAGCTTCCTCTTCGATGGATAAAACTGCAAAGATATGGGATACTAGGAAAAACGAATGTTTAGCTACGTTATTGGGCCACGACGACGAAGTTCTCGACTTGACCTTCGATAACAAGGGGAAGAAATTGGCCACAGCGAGCAGCGATACCACAGCCCGAATTTGGGATACGACTACGGATTTTCGACAGGTCTCGGTGATGCAGGGCCATCAAGAGGAAGTTTCAAAAGGTAATATTTAATTAAAAATCAACAAGTCAAGAGCTCATAAGATATTTTTTATTTAACTTGCTCTCCTTGAAATCGTCCGTCCGAAAAAAAGATTCACTTTTAGCTCCTCGACGTCGTCCAGTTTGTTTCAGTCCACGCGGCCACCATCTTTTGACCTCTTCTCTGGACAAAACGGCTCGTTTATGGTCTCTAGAATCCGGATATTGCGTGCAGAAACTCGAGGGCCATACCGACGATGTATTCAGCTGCGCCTTTTCATATACAGGCGATACAATCATCACGGCTAGCAAAGACAATACTTGCACTATTTGGAGATGACTGGATTGGTTCAAAGTGTGTCCATAGCTTATACTCGTTTTTCTGTTTACAGCTTATATTCTTTATTTTTATGTTATTTGAATCTTATACCAATTTGATTTTTAACTAACTATATTTTTATAAAATACGAAAGATCAGCGTATAGAATTGCAGTCCCGTTAAATGATCACTATGTCATATATAATTATGCGAGGATCATAATTTTAATCTTAAGAAGTAGTTGAATTTCCGGTGAAAGTTATAAATGTTTCTGTAAAGATTCGCTTGAAAACACAAGAAAGCAAATGTAAGTTTGAGACAGCGTGGAAATATTATCTATGTGTTTACATAATTTCTTGTTTACACAAATACTTAATTAAATGCAAGGTATTAGACGTATTGAATATTTACAAGAAAGCACAATGAATATTCTTCATTATAATGTTTAAATACATACATGAATATAAAATATATGGTAATAATAGCACGAAAATTCTGTTGCGTTAACGGATATTTTTCCTCAAGGAATTTTATTTTAGAACTTTGAAATTCACTTAGGAAAAAAATAGGAATAAGGTAATTTATTTTTTTCAGAAGAGAGAAGAAAATCATGATCGTCGTTGTAGACGAATACATGCACGTTCTTGGCCCCTCTCTAACGTAAAGTCGTCGGACTCTTACCGACCTATAAGCATTCGACGTCTTGGTGAGAGAGAGTCAGTCGTATGCTCGAACTCTCGAACATCGTGTATCGTTTATACTATAGTCATTTCAAGAAAGGTGCTACTCGTGGATAACCGGTTTTTATGAAACGTGGCACGACTTATTAGATCATGTGTAAAATAATGTGCGAAAATAACTATTGATTATCCTTACGAGGAAAATTTTTCTACGATCGAGATAATATCAAAATTAAATTACATTTTTAACAAGAAAGTATCCTTGTCCAAAAAATATTTCAATGAGAACATAAATATTCAGAGTGTTGTAATTAAAATTAATTAGAAGAAAACTACATACGTCGTTCGTCTTTTGAACGATAACATGTAAAAAGATCTCTTTGACGAAGATTCAAGCGTGCTCGTTATCATTTAACACAGAAAGATGCTTGTACGAAAATGATGTGAATGTGTCAAAGTTATATCGTTCCAAAAGCAAACGATGCTTTGTAAGAAAAAAGAAAAATACCATTTTCGTTTGTATTCTCACGTTTCAAATGAACACTTTGAGCGCCGGGTAAATGCAAAATAATTAGCGGTGGTTTCTCATTGTCTCGTCTTGCGTCGTACAATTAAGGAAGGAGAGAATGTGTCCTCGTGGAAATTCAAGCTTTATCTATTCTTTTTTTTAACGATCTTCCTTCCTCTTCTTCTCCTCCCTCTTCTTATAATAATAAATAAGTTATACGTAAACTCTCGCTTAAAAATTTTTCATTATAAGGTAAGTCATTTTCTATTTATAATATTTATACGAATAAATTTAACGAAATATTAGATACTCTTAAGTCATTCCATAAAATGGAACCGATTTTAATCGAATGAAATTTATTAACAGCTGATTTGCTCTTAGAAATACCGTCGGAGGTATCAAAGCACGTCGATCATTCTACATTTTGGTCTTCCTCAAATACCAAGTCCCGAGAGGACGTTCCACCTACCCTTGAGAAATACGTTGAAATGTATCTCAAATATTTCCTCAAGATTATTATGATCTCGAGTGATATAACGTGTAACCATGGAACAAATTAATTGAGTGCACGTCGTTCTAACCCCACCGTTGGATTAAATATTACCTGCGTTAAGAGTCTTTCGTCGTATATTATATACCTTCGTGGATGCGACGAGAGACACGCGTGGAAATTGATTACGTAAGATTTTTCGTATACGCTCACTAAATTCTCCTGCCTGAAACTGACAGGGAGAGAGAATGAAATACGCGAGTGTCTCCCAGAAGTGCCTGAACGAGAAAGAATTTAAAGTGGTCGCTTCAAAAAGTCCTGCACTTTTTATCTTATCTCTCTAAAACTTTCTTTTTCCTCTCTCCCTCTCTCTCTCTCTCTCTCTCTCCATTTCTTAGTGTTTTACAATTTAACGAGATATCAAACGAGACAGAAGATTCGTGACAAATTGTTATCAGGAAGAAGCGTCGCTTATTATTATTTAAAAAATCGGATTTTCCTAAGATTATTTTTCTTCTTTTCTCTCTCTCTGTCTCTCTCTCTCTCTCTCTTTCTTTCCTTCTTAGTATTTCATAATTTAACGAGTGATCGAACGATAGAATATTCGTGACAAATTGTTACCGAGAAGAACCGTCGTTTGTTATTATTTAAAAAACCGGATATTGCGCAAATACATAGCTCCAACGTTAATAAAGATGTATAAGAGTCTGAAATTAATGTCGGAAATAAATTGCACGCTTTGGACGAATCAAACAGAGTATTATTTATTTGGATTTTTCAAGGATTACAAATATATTTATGCAGATATATTATAGCGTTAACGATGATCGGTTTTCTTGGTGAAAGTTTAACTTTCGTTCTACGCAAGATCCAGTTCCCGTATACTTCCTTCTCATCGCTCGGCTTTACATCGATTATTCCAGCGACTGACCTTTCTTTTCTTGCTTCTATGTCAAGGCTAGTCGAGTACTATGCCAGCTAAAGCGGAAAGAAAATTTTATCGGCACAAAGACGTAATATGAATCTTTTTTAAATATCGTAAGAAATAAGATTCCTCGCGTAAATTTCATTCGACGAAAAATCGATGAAATTAAAAAAAAAGAAAAGAAAGCCAAAAGAATTTCCTTGAGAAAGGAAGGAATAAAAAAGGAAAAGGGAAAAGAAAAACATAACAAAAAATAAGATAAAATAAAACAAAAAAAAAAGAGAGTACTCGTAAGATCGTTAAAGAAGGAATAAATTCTATGTACGCAATCACGTGGAAACGCTAGAAAGGTTACTAATGGTGAAATCGTGTTGAACTTAAAGATGGTCCCCCGCTCGAGAGCCCTTACGCTCGATCTTCGGCACGTTCTCTCTGTCCGCTTTGGGAATCTCTCGACCGTTTATATATTTTTATTTTATTTTTTTTTTTTTTTTTTTCTTCTTTCTTTTATCACTTTAATGGGTCACGTTCGTACCGTTGTAAGTATTCTACATAAGCCGATAATTGTAGGCAATAACATTCATACAAATTCCTAGAAACGTAGAATTATATTCGTAGAATTCGCGTAGAAATTTTTAATAACTATCTTTCGTAAATAAACATTATCATTACGACGTGACGTTATCATACGCGATATTATAGTTGAAAGAAAAAAGTATTTTGTTGTTTATTGGTAATTCAAAATATTTTCGCATAGAACACGTCACTAACAACAGAGAAGTTTTTATCGATAAACCTTGACTCCTTTTTTTATTGTTTTTTAAGGCTCTCTATTTGTCTCGATTGTTTACGTGACGAGAAGAGAGGTGTATTAACGACGTTATTTTCTTACGTAAGATTGTAACGCATATTCTCTTTTTTCTTTCTTTCTTTTTTTTTTTTTTTATTACATACCTTTTCGCAAAAAAGAGAAATCAATTGGTAATTAATCGCAAGTGTCTTCAAATCCGATAAGAATAATTAAAAGATTTTCTTAGATGAGCAATCTAAGCTAAACTTTGACCTAGTATGCGAGCCTTGAATTTATCATTGAGATGGGGGTCGAAAAAATATCATGCACGGTGCATAATGATTTAACTGCGACGCCTATTATCCTTTTGCTTCGACAGCCATGAGCTCTATTACCGTTCATTCGCACCTATCAGCCATTGTCTTACGTCTCGAGAATGTTACCAATGCGTTTTCACGATCCCCTAACGCAATTTAACCTTATATTCAAAGTGTGTACTCTACGAGCGTTGAACGACTTAAGCGAAGATCCAAACGATAACTTGAAGAATGTTACCAATTCTTCTGATAATTATTTCTGAAAATGATATTAGGAATTAAATCAAATATAGTCCTGATTTTCTTTTTTCTTGTTTTTTCTTTTCTTTCAAACGAGCCGACTGTCAAATTTCCTTTTCCCTCAATACAAGATTAATTCGATTATAATCGGTAAGAATCGTATTCGATGATCATTGGGTTTACTTCGCATGGTCCGCAAACACGCAACGGAGGTTGAAACAACTCGTTATCGATGAACGCGCCCGCGATTGGTAAACGCTTAGGCAAATAGCGGAAATTTCATGATTAACGGAGATAACGATGGATACGCACGATCGCTATTTCCTGGCTCTTTCCCAAAATTACGTATAGTCGCGGCGCGGTGGCTTCGTCAACGAGAGGACGAGATCGCACGATTATCGAAAACTATTCAGGCCTAAATAGATGCGTCGGTTTAACATGTAATTAACGAGGGAATTAATAAAATGATTTTGTAGATTAATTAAAGCGATATTGACGTTGACGTTTTGTTTTAGATTGCCAAGATGACCACTGGTATCGACAACTTGGCTTTCGACACGGTCCACCATACCTCGGTAAGCTGTTCCTCCATTTTTAATGATATAATAATAACGAAAGAGACAGATTAGGAGATCGTGCAAATGAATACTGGCTTACAACATCTTCCCTACGTGATTTCGAATGAAAAACGTTCGGGTAATGTCTTGAATATATTCTGTGAGATTTCGTTTTGATAAAGAGTTAATGAAAATGGAAGAACGATAGAAAGAGAGAATTTCTTCCATGGTCCAAGCTTCCCAGAGTTATCGATCTGTAAGAAAAGAGAGACGATACGCGTGTCTTTCGGTTAGTCTCAGTTCACATATACTTATGCAAATTTTCAAGGCTGGGCGAATGCAAATTTTCGCAAACACAAACACCGCAGGGACAGGTAAAACGCCCTAGGATATCGCAGTTGTTTATTCCCACAGGATATCGCTCGGAAAGGATACACCGTAACACCGTTGCCGGAACTCTCCTAGCTTATCGCTCGCGACGCTACGAGCAACGACAAACTCCAGGGTGATGCGCGGAAGAGGAAAAAAGAAAAAGAAAAGAAAAAAGAGGCTATAGTAAAAACGTTATCCGAGAGTCTCTCTTTCTCTCGCCAACAAAATTTTAACGTCGTCTAAACTTTTAGAAAATATCCATCGCCTAAAGTTTTCCCTTCCCTCGATCTCGAATAATATAGCCTAGGGACGATAAGATCCTAGCGAGAGAAAATCGTTTTAGATCTCGATCGATTAACCTTTAGGAATTCACGAGCATATGCAAATAAACATATGTATGCATGCATGCATACACGTATGTACGTACCTACGTATGTATGTATGTAAGTATGTATGTACGTTCAATGCATATTCATTCGCAACGCGTTCGTAAATAAACGCGTTATGTCGGATCGATTGATTTCCCACGCTCGATTTCAACTGAAATCACTCAAATTCTCGAGTTGAAAATCCTAACGAGAATGAAGCGTACTACATCCATCGATCTATCTCTTTTATTCCTACCGCACGAAGTAATCATATCCTTATTATGGGAAAGAGAGCAATTGAAAAGAGGCGGTCTATAAAAATAGTCGGAGACTGTGTCCTCGTTTGAAACGCATCGCAATCTCAATCATCCGACCTATCTGGACGAGAAGTGGAAATTTTTGAAGAATTCGCAAAATCCGTCCGTCGCACCATTTCTCTCGTTCTCTCTCTCTCTCTCTCTCTCTCTCTCTCTATCTATCTATCTATCTATCTGTCTATCCATCTTTCTCCATCTCTCTCTTTTCTTTTCCCGTTCACTTTTTTCCCGTCTATTGTTGTCATTATCGTCGGCATTATTCCTCGCGAGTGAGATAGTCTCATAGCAGTTCATTTGCGTGATGGTCGTTCGCGGTTAATGCCCGGAAGCTACGTTTGTGTCGTAATTACGAAGAGTAGCAGCCCGTACGTTTCACGAAGATGTCGAAGAGAAAATAATGGATGGAAAAGGAACGTTACGGAGAGAGGGTAACGGCCGGAACGGTTACGACTAGTTTAATGGATCTTGTCTACAAATTTTCGTGAATCGTCAAAAGAGGCTCTTTGGATCATAAGATTTTTTTCTTCTTTAATTAGAAGTAGTGTATCTCGTCGCTGACAGATCAAATTAGTTTGGTTAAGTGTACTAAACTCAAAGGCATAACTTTAAAAAAGAAAATAAAAAGCAAGAAAGAAAAAAAAAACAAGAAAAAGATCAACTACGGTAGATTCGACGAGAGGGAAAAAAAAGAGAGAGGAAGAGAGAGAGAGAGAGAGAGAGAGAGAGAGAGCCGCCGCGTTCGTTAGCCGTGCATTCGATCGAATGAATTCGAGTGAGGAAGAGTGGAAGAGAGAGAAAGAAAGAGAGAGGGAGGGTGGGAGGGAGGGAGAATGAGAGGAACGAATAAATAATTGCTATCTCGGTTTACGAGATTCCGCTTGTCGGTCAAATGCCATTTCATTTGCATTAACGAACCGTACGATCTATGTACATATGTATGTACATCCGTACCTACTACATCCACTTTATGCACCTATACAAAATCCACTTGTACGAAATTCACTTACTTGTTATTAACAAAAATAAAAGTTAACTATTGCTTTAGATATCGTGGAAGTAGTCTTTCAAGGATGAATTTCTAAACGGACGACGAGACGATACTGAAAGAATAAGAAAACATAAAGAATTCATTGCGGACGAGATTCTTTGAAATGTGCAGAGGTAGGAGACGTTCATCGTATAATTCTCAGTCGGCGCTTAGCATAATGCACTTTAAACGATCGGAAATCGAATAATAAATCGATTGGTGCACGTGTACAAGAAAAATACAACGTCTCGAGAGTGTAGGAAGTCAAGAGGACGTAGAAAAAAGAGAGAGAGAGAGAGAGAGAGAGAGAGCAACGTAAGCAATTACGATGGGCAAAGTTTCGATGACGAATGCGAAGAGCTCGGTTGCACATGGATGGAAACGTTCTTAGTTCTTTCTCGATGAGGAGGAGCACACTATGCTGTCTCTCTCTCAAAGCGAAAAAAACGTGACGGTATGAAAGACCGCAGAAATATCGGGAAAGCCGGAAGCGCACGTACAAAGAGCTCTTTTGAGACTCGTTTTCATTTTGAATATGGCGCGTCGGAGTCACCGGTGGAAAGTCACGCTAAAATGTATTCCATTACACGAGCAACCAGCTGGATAAAGAGACCGCTTGATTTTTCCTTTTCCTTTTTTTTTCTTTTTTTTTTTCCTCGTGTTGGATACCTTCGGATTTTCGCGTTTTTCCAGGGGAAAAAAAGAAAAAAGAAAAGAAAGAAAGGAAAAAGAGCGGCAGAGATTGCGTGAGAAGCCGTTAAAAAGCTAAAAAAAAAAAGAAAGGAAACGGACAAGTTTAAAGACGGCACGATGAAAAGAAACACGAATATTTTCTGTTTCGTTTGTGTAATAGTAATATCTCAACGGAGATATTATTATTTCTTTCTTTCTTTTTTTTTTATTTTTTTTTTTTTTTTTTATAGAACGGAAAAGGTAGAACGAAGATAGTACGTGACGAGCAAGTAAGACGATGCGCAAACATTCGTCCCTGTAAGGCAATTGCCACGAGTAACAAAAAAAAAACTACGTGGGCGTTTTTAAAACCTTTAATAGATTGAATGGAGAATTATGGAAAACTTCCTCTTGGCATTGAGAATGGACCACCCGCGCGCCTAAGTACGCGCTTGTACGAAAAGATCGTGACACGCGTCAACACATGCCCGATTTATATGCTACATTCTCGGTACATTGTCGTCGCTCTTTTATCTTTCTTTTAAAATTCAAACTTTTTTGCTATCTTTTTTTTTCTTTTTCTTTTTTTTTTCTTTTTGTACCAGCGTTATCAGATATTGTTGTTCTTTCTTCCCTCGAATCGGATTGCCATTCGGCGATATCGATGGATTTAAAAAAAATAAAAAGGAAAATATATTAGCTTTTGCGAGAGAGAGAGAGAGAGAGAGAGAGAGAGAGAGAGAGAGGTAGTAGGTTAAAACGATCGATGGAAAAAGTTCAACGACTCACCACTTTGCTTTTTTACTCTTCGAAGCGCTCGAACATTGGATGAAAGCGAGATTTGTTTAGATCCAATCGATAATTCAAACTCTACGAGTTTGGTTGAGGAATAAAAGGAAGGAAAAAAAAAAGAAAAAGAAAAAAAAGAAGAAAAAAGAGAAAGAAAGAAAAGAAGGAGAAAAAAAGAGAAGGAAATATTTAAAGCCACCGTCAATGGGTCTTTTATCATTGGGGATTCTCATCCACGAACGAACGAGTTCAAGCGCCAAACATTATTCGCCATCTTTTCGAGGCGGACTCGGCCGGACGGCAGCAGCCACTTCAAAAGAGGAAGCCATGAATCTTTATTAAATCCACGAAATTTATGTCGTAGCAGTCGCGTGGCTCGGGCAATGCGCGATATACCATTCCCTCCTTACTCGTATGTACCTAAGTATTTATTTACCTTCTCCCTCTCGATATATAACTTCCCCCTTTCCCTTCCCCGTCTTCCCCTAACTTCTCCTTATGCCGCTGTTGCCGCCTTCTCTCTAGACATTTGCTCCCGGCGACATTGTGAATCTCCAGCTTTCCAACTGGGACACGCGCCGATCCATTGTCGGTTTAATGCTCATACGTTGATCTCACCCCTATCTCATCTCCACTACCACAATTTTCCTTTCATTTGACACCATATATGTATATATATGTATATATACATATATACGTACATACGTAAATACATAGGAGTCTTTCTCCCTGATAGAATTTCTGTCGAAGACACACGATCGGCCGACCGACCGACCGACCGGCCGGCCGACCGATCGACCGACCAACCGTTCGAATCGACGAAACGTTCAATTTTATATGACAAAAACAAACTTCTCTTTTTATTGTCTACATTCAAAGGGTCTACATTGTTCTCATTTGATCCTCGATAATAAAAGGTGATAGTTATACGATCACTGGAGAGGAAAAAATATAAAGGAGAGAAAAGAAAAGCAATAAAAAAGAATTAATAGAAACTAATCTATGATGATAAAGATTTGATAGTTACTCGTAATGTTTTAACTATTTATTTCTATCCTCGAGAATAATATTTTATTCGGTAAAGAAGAATGAACAGAATAGTCTAGCGACAATCGCGCGTGGGATTTAGGTCAGGAAGTAAGTATTTAAAAAAGTAGATCTTACGTGTTAAAAGCGCATTCGTTTGTCTGTCGGCGCGGAATGTGTTTCCACTCTCAACTTCCTCCTATCTTTTTGACCGTAAAGGAGGAGGTGGAAGAGATAGTCTTAAAGACCAATGGACTCTCTTTTACTCTTTCTCTCTCTCTCTCTCTCTCTCTCTCTTTAATTGTAGAAACGGCAGAGTGTTATCGTTAGCGCCCAGACTCTCATCTCATTTAAGAATATCAAATGTACTTTGCGATTATTTCTTTGACAAATGTCCTCGTTTTCTTCGTGCATCTGCATACTAGGAATTCTCCTCTTCTTCTCTCGCTTCATTGCCATTTTCACTGTCACATCGTGTTTTTGTATTAGCTTTGACGTCACGAATAGGCAAATTCTTTTGTAATCTTCTAAAAGTCACATTTCTTGCACATAGCTATTAAGGAGCTATTAAGATAAGTTGATCGATGAAATTAAAACTAAAATAAGTCATCTTATTGGCTTTGTCTATCATCTTTATTTTCTCTGAATTGATCTGTTCTCTTTTTTTTTTTTTTTTCTTTTTTCCTTAACATTTAGATAAAAAATAGGATCTAGAAGATAATCACGCTACTCTTTCTCTCTCTCTCTCTCTCTCTCTCTCTCTCTCTCTCTCTCTCTCTCATATATATTATATTTCCGTCGACTTTGTAAATATTTATTACTTTTGTTCCCTTTTTTATTCATGAGCATTTTATTTGATCGTTTTAACTTAGAGACGTAGGTATATGGGATCTAAACGTTAACACGAAAATATCGCGCTCGTTGGATTTGAATAAAAGTCCTATATGAGAATGGAACGCGAGCAGTAATAAACTTTTTGCGTCTCGCGTCATTTTAAACGGTCCGCCGTGCATGTTTTAATATCGTGGCTTAACAAAAACGTAATAACTGAGACTCGACGAGTTTACTGAAAAATAGAAAAAAAAAAAAAAAAGAAAAAAAAATTTTATCGAGACTATTAATTAAATTCACGTTCACGTATTATCTAACAATCTCTTCTTTTTTTCTTTTTTTTTTTTCGTATTTACAAAGCGAGATAAAATTGCATCTTATCTTATTTGAATAAAAGATTTCTTGTGAACTGATGTTTTGTAATATATCTATATTTTTAAATTGATTTATTTCCACAGATTTTTGTCTCACTTTTAACCTTTTCGGATATAGTGAGGGAAATATATTTCTGTTATCACAAATATCTGCTGTTTTATTATCTTGTGACTTATGGCTTCAGATTGATCTACATACGTACTTATGTACATCAGAGTTTCTCTACATTATAGTTTCACGAGTGATTTCTCTGCGTAATACAAATTGTATCTACTTTATGGTAAGTCAAATATTTATTTTTATGGATATATGACAATTGTATAAGATCTTTGTAATAAATTCCGAGTATACTCTATATTTCACATCGACGAATATTACACGTCAATATTATATTTAAAAAAGAAATAAACGTTGGACGATTGCATATAAAATATTTTTATATCATGTAAATTCACGTTTTTTATATTTCGCACGAAACAAAATGTCAACAAAATATATATATTGTATATCTCTTTATCGAGACGAACTATTTCGAAAATTTCTTCCTATTGACACGTACATACATACATACATACATACATGCATACATACATGCATCATACATACATACATACATGCATATATGCATACAACACACACACACATATATATATATATATACGTATTATTGATAAACAAAGAATTTGCTTGAAACTCACGTTCAGATACGAATGAATTAAAATGTATTTCCAAATGAATGTATTACGTTTCTTGAAAGATTATCGCTATATATATATATATATATAAAGCGAAAAAGAGAAAGAAAAAAGAAAAGGAAAAGAAGTAGCTACTGAAAAGGATATAAATTCCTATATTTTTTCTAATCCGCTTTGAGAAGCGGCACAATGTAGTACCGCTACGGATTATAAAGAGAACTCTATAATTCGACACCGTTACCAATGTAACGTGGAACGAACGATATCCGATATCGCGTATCGATATCGGTCCAATGTCGTTCACTGACAACCGACACTAAAACCAGTACCACCAATGAAACATCCTTACGAATAAATCCGCCTCCTATCGTCCGAGAATATATATATCCGAGCGTCCAATCGTCTCATAGTCGATTAATCAAAGAATAAATCATCATGGATCGTACGTGGCAAGGATCGAAAATGTAAACAAAAGCTAGATCACGCGGATACACACGTAGTAGATATATATATCGCCCTTGGGAGCGTTCGTTCGAATGGAACGACGATGTATCGATGTTTCTCCTCATCATTCGATCGGACATTGACGTGAATATGTACGTACGTATGTATCAACCAACATATATATAGTATGAAATTATTATCGTCGACACCTCGCGAGTAGTCGTTCGTGCGGAAATTTCATCGACGCGGAATATATTTGAACGCGGCCTTTTAATCGTTAAAGCAAGAGATACGATATATTACATTTTGCTCTAATACTGAAAAAGCGTTGAATACTAAATAGACAGATAGGTAGATAGATAGGTAGGTAGGTAGGCAACGTAACGTAACGCAACGTAATGTAAAGTATTGAACATGACCGTGGACAAGGGCTGATCGAGTTGCAATCAAGTAGAAATCAATCGATGAAATCTTATCGTAATCACATGGAAATATCGCTTTCCGGTATTTCGTTGAAGCAACAGCTAGCGGTGGTGGTTTATAGCGGTATTCGTTGTGTAGTCGTCGGTTTGGTGGGGTTGCTCGGTGAATTAGGGGTAGCGCGTGAACGGGAGAAAGAGAGAGAGAGAGAGAGAGAGAGAGAGGAGAGTGAGAAAGGTAGGGAGAAGGACAGGAATAGAATAGTCGAGCGGTGGGGAGTCGGAAGAGAGAGAGAGAGAGAGAGAGAGAGAGAGAGTGGAAAGATGGTAGAGAGAGGGGTGGACCGAAGGAAAGAAGGACAAAGAGGGCAATACGCGACGAGAACGGGATGGAGAATGTCTACAGTAGTAACGGCTGCGTATACGAGGTTTTAACTCGCGGGGAAAAGTACGAGAGAGAGAGAGAGAGAGAGAGAGAGAGAGAGAGAGCGCGAGCTTTCGTACTCTCAGTCGCGTGTGACACGCGGCCTCAGCTGCCACGGTTGGAAGCTGTCCGGCACGTTTTTCGCTTCCTCGAAGGCGAACGGACGCCAAGAGAACACCAAAAGGAATTAGATAATAAAGAAAGTGAAATATAATTAACGTGTTTAATATCGAAAGATCATTAACTTTCGACGCGATAAGTTTTTTTGTAAAAATAATCAGTGTCTTGTTGTTAATGGATCTTTCGACGATCGTTCACGATCGAACTATTCAAAGGAAAAAGTTGTTCAAGTTTAAGGAAATAGGAAATTTCGTCACAAGAGAGGGGAAGGAAGGAAGGAAGGAAGGAAAGAAGAAATTAGAATCGAAGGAAGTAGAAAAGTTTCCTTCGAATCGTTAAGAAAAGTCAAGAAAGCAGGATAAATCCGTTTCAAATAGATTTTAATCGCGAGCTAAGGGTTATCAAAGTTTTCACACCGGTCTTTAAGCGGGCTACGCGAAAAGAAGAAGAAAAAAAGGAAGGAAGAAAGAAAGAAAGAAAGAAAGAGGAGAAGGTGCAAAGAAGAAATCAAGAGAAATCGCGGGGAGTTTCGTTCGAAGGGAATCGAGTTCTTGCGGACAATGATATTCGTTATCGGACTTCGAAGGGAATAAGTTTCTCGAAGGAAAAAAAAAAGAAGAAGAGAAGGAGGAGGAGGAGGAGGAGGAGGAGGAGGAGGAGGAGAAACGGGAATGATTCGTGCGTGTCCACGAAGAAAAATGTCGTTTGTCGAAACTTGACTCTCTCCTTTTCGCCTATGATATCTATCCAACGGCCAACTTTTCTTATGCGTCTTTCTACCGAGAAGGAAGAACTTTACTAAAGATTTCGTCGTCGAGTCCTCTCGAAGTACGATAACGCGATGAAGGGAAACGCAATTTCGAAGGAGAGAAGTTGGAGGATGAATCGCGGAGAATGAGTTTGCGTTTGGCGCCAAGTGTCGCGCGTCTAACCTTTGCTAAACCGTTGACGAGTACGACGAGTGCAAGGAGGACGGAGAGAACGAGAAGAAAATTGTCGTCTGGTTGAAACGTTCCAGCTGGTGTTGCTGCTTCTGCTGCTGCTGCTGCTGCCGCTGGAAACTCGTTATCGTGTTCCAAGTGAAAAGCAAAAGGGTGTCGATTACTAAAACTTTGACGAATGTGAGAGAAGAAAATGATGTTCTGTCTTTACATCTACTTTTGTCAATTCTAACGCCATCGTTATATTCTTCGGAATATAATATTTCTCTGTCGAAAACTGACGGGTGTCTTTGAAGAAAACAAGAGACAAAGAAAGAGAGAGAGAGAGAGAGGAAGTTAATAATCAAGAGAAGTTAGAACGAAAGTCTGAACGATCATGCGAGACAAATTCGCATTTGGTGTAAGTCGATGGATCGTTTTTTTTCTTCAAAGAAGAGACTCTAAAATGTGCAATGAGAATGACGCGTAAGACACAGCGAGGATCTTATAATTGAAAATCTCTTAAAGAATTCATCGGAGAAATTATTCATCAAGGATCTTCATATTCGTAGCTATTTTAAATCGCGTCGATCGATGATTCGATAGTAGGAACGACGATATCGCTAGTTACTCTTAGTTTTAATTAAGAAAACGTGAGAATAGCAGGTTCTTGTAGATGCTTTAAATTCTCCAAATAGTTTCTATTTATGCAATTCAAATATACGTATAGTAGATATGCTCTCGTTCGACGAACTCACGTACCCTTTTAGATTGCGATCGTTAAACGTTCGCTCAATGAGACTAATTCTTCCTCTTAAAAACGGCATTAAAATGGAAAAGAAAGATGTTTTCACTTCCAACGAGTGAATAATTTTGTCGCGAGGAGTTTTCTAATTTTGGATCTACGCGGAATGGTCGAGGCGTTGCCGAAATTAAAAATCGGTCGACTCGCGCGATGTTTCTCTTTTCGTCTACGTTGCAATCTCTCGAGAAAAACATTGATTTTTCCAGGAATTTTTATTGTTTCTTAAAGATTTTTATCGATCGATCAAATAATACAATTACATTTGGACATAGACGTTTTTTATAACATACGGAGAAAAGAAAGAACATATAAATCGATCGATGATCGTTAATTAGCTCGACGAGATTGATACGTATAGATTCGAGATAATTGAACGTAGTCGATAAAGACGGGTAACATAGTTAAATTCAAAGTTTAAAGACAATAATTCATACTCGACATTATGATAGAAATGCAATAAGGAGAAGTGTCGTTTGTACAACGTAATTTCCAGTCGGGCGTTCCGGACATGCACGAGACTCTATCCAACTTTCCGGAACAGTTTGGGGATGGGCCGAGGAAGCCGGAAATAAAGGTGGAAATGCCAAAGGAATCGGACAGAACCACGGACAACTTGAAATGCGGCTGGTTTTGGTTCAGGCCAATTTATTTGCAGAAATTCCGGACCGCCAAATGGGCACTCTTTTGGTTGTGCTGGGCAGGAGCCATGCAAGGTTGGTATTACTTTCTTTGAACGTTTCAATAATTAATTATTTCGCAATTTTGCGATTCAAAAAGATAAATAATTATTTATTAAACTTTTGAAAATAAATAGAAATAAATTCTTGGACTTTCGAAAGAAAATTTACGGTATGTTTGGAAAGGGTGGTTTGGGAATCAGTTCCGGCATGTTGATTCACCGACATAATTTCTCAACGGCATCGA
The DNA here is from genome assembly GCF_912470025.1 of Vespa velutina. Lineage (NCBI taxonomy): Eukaryota > Metazoa > Arthropoda > Insecta > Hymenoptera > Vespidae > Vespa > Vespa velutina. The sequence goes on from NC_062197.1 coordinate 675,106, forward strand.
CATCGTCGACATCGGGAACTAGACTGGTCGGTGGAGGTCGACGTTTGGTGCCACTAATAGCCGCGCATTCGAATGCAATTTCGGAGCTTTCGTGGAGGGCCGTGGGTAGAGGCGAGAGAGCAAGAGAGAGAGAGAGAGAGAGAGAGAGAGAGAGAGCGCGCGAGAAGGGGGTGAGCGACGATAACCGGAAATCGAGTTTTCCGCCAGAATAGCAGGTGGTGGGGATGGAAAGGACGGGTCGTTTTGGATGGAGAAGAAAGTTCGACGAAAGGAAACTGCGTGTTAGGCTATAGTCGTGGTGCGGAAAACCGAGATGAGTGAAAGATGAGAGATGAAGGAGTACTTTGAAGAATAAAGAAAATAGTAAAGAAAGAAAAAGGAGAATGAGTGAGAGGGAGAGAGGGAAGGAGTACCGCGGAAAGAGAGAATAAGCATGAAGTACTTAGTTTAAATAAATTTGTTCGGTCCCTTTAACGCGTTCGTAGAGCGACAAAAGAAATCGTTCTCGAGATTCCTGCCTTCTCTTCGACGATAGAATTGAACAAATTGTTGGACAATAGACTGCTCGGGCAGTCCCTTGAACGACGTAGGACTGCGGTAAGCGACGATTTTATTTACGTCTACGTAGGTTCGTAGGTGTGTACGCTTTGTGACGTTCGATGCACGATATAATACATATGTACGTACGTACGTACGTACGTTCGTTCGTTCGTTCGTTCGTCGTTCGTTCGTTGTATACACGTATACATTTGCGTTTGATCCGTACGCCCAGCGGAGAAACAAATCGTTGAAAGTACGAGCGCGTATGCAGAGAGAAAGAGCATTGGAGAGCGTCGCGTCGGCTTTAATTAAAATTCTCTATTAGCGGGCACAATGCGCGATACGAAGGTGGTTAATTTTCCGGATAGCCGCCCCACCGGATACAACGGTACTTAAGTCGGATTCTCGCTTAGTTACGAGCGATCGCGAGCGCGTTAATTATCGATGAGCACCCTGAGAATTAGTAAGGGGAAATGACTTTTAAAAGGAATATTGGGCATAACTCACACACCCGCATATATATATATATATATATATACATATAACCATGTACACGTTCTTAGGTACATCATGTCCGTTTTAAGATCATCTTTCCGTATTAACAAGAGTACGTCTAATTTGTCCTGGCATATCGATTCGATTCCTTTCATTACACTTTCCTCTCTCTACCTCTCTCTCTCTCTCTCCCTCTCTCTCTCTCTCTCTCTCTCTCTCTCACTCTTTCTCTGTCTCTCGGTCCCGGTAGACGATCCTTTATCAAAGAATCGCAATGAAAGAAACGAGAGTTCCGTCATTTCGAGCGTCGTCGTGTCGCGTCGCGGGATACACAGTTCGTAATTATCCTTCCGCGTGTACCCATCCTCGGGAGATCTTTGAACTCGCATCGTTTTTTCCTTTAATTATCATCGCCGTGTCGGAGGCATACCGAATCCCAAGTAGGATACGTCAAAAGTAGTTACGAACGTGAACGCAAGAGAGAAATGGTTTTTCATATCCGATTTCATGTTTTCCGAAGAGCCGTTCGGTTATACGTCGGGGCACTCCATTAATATTAAACAACGTTTTAATGAATTTTCCTCGTCTTCTGGCCTCGTCTCTCATCGAGTTTCAGATAGAGAAAGAGAGAAAATCAGAGTCGGCCGAGAAAATTAACGCGGACGATAATAACGCGACAAAATTAACTGCATTTGATAAAGATTTTGGACATCTTTTTATTTCCTTTATTGTTCTCTTTGTTTCCCCTTTTTTTTCTTCTTTCATTCTTTTTGTTCGTTTAATAAAACATAAAGGTGTAACCTCCTTCGACTTTGTTGGACTCGGAGCGAGATAAAAAGACGGGATATGATGTCAGAGGCTATCATGAAATTTCTTCAAGGTCCGTGAACGAAATTGGAAGTAGATAGTTTGTTCGTTCGTCTACGATGATCGGTTCCGACAGGTAAACATTGGAAACTCGAATCGTCGAAAACTCCTCGCACCCTCACGATCTTCCCTGTGCTAACTGCATTCTCATCCATCCTTCAGCCGGGCACCGGATTTTATTACAAAAAGTAAAGCAACGGGGGAAAGGTATTCCTCCATCGTGAAAAGCTTTTTTCCAAAGACTTTCTTCTCTCTCGTCAAATTGGCAAACGCTTTTCGAAGATTTCAAAAGATAAACAATCGAACATTCGTCGATTTACTTACTGAACTTTTTCAATTCGAAAACTAAATCGGTATTTCCATCGAGTAAAGAAAGATGGAAAGAAAGAAGGAGCAGAGGCGAAGATGGGTTGTAAATCGCTTGAAATAATTCGGCACGCGAGGGAGAGATGATAAGCATAAGTTTCACGTTTGCATGCATAAACGATAACGCTTATTTCGTACTCGTAACTTTTTTCTTATTCTTCGAAAGCCATCAAACTACTACAGCGCGGTATCTTCTTTTCTTCTCTTTCTTTTTTCTTTTTATTATTTTTCTTTTTGTCTTTTCTTTTTTTCTTTTTTTTTTTCTTTCTCTTTTTTTTTTTGTTTTTCTTTTCTTTTCGTTTCTTCTTTCAGGTATGGTCGTCAATGGCTTCGTGAACGTCGTGATAACGACGATCGAGAGGAGATTCGGTCTGAGATCGTCTCAAACTGGATTGATCGCCGGTGGATACGACATCGCGAGTTTTCTTCTTCTCGTGCCGGTCAGCTATCTAGGTGGTCGTTCGAAGGCATCGAAACCCAGGTTGGTTTATGCAGCATCTACGTCTGACGCCTCTTTCCATTCTGGCTCCATTGTCCTACGTATTAATATTAATACCTATATCGCTTCTACCTCAGCGATTGTCATAAATATTAATATTTCCGGCAGACGAGCGTAGACGTTAATCTCCATCCCCTTTCCTCGCTTATCGACGACTCGAAAAAAAAAAAAAAAAAAAAAGAAAAAAAAATCACCTTTCTCCGTCATCCTTAGTAACGGCGCGTTACGCTATCGTTTTTATTGAAAGCGAAAACGAAAGAATCGAATTCGTTTGAGCGATTCGAATCTAGGATGTTGAAAATCTGAACGATTTCGAAGTATGAATTCGTTCGCAGGTACATCGGCGTTGGCGTTCTAGTCTTAGGTTTAGGAAGTTTACTCTTCGCGTCGCCTCATTACCTGGTCGGTTCCTACAGAGGTGGTCAACAATCGGAAAACATATGTCAAAGGGTGAACAACGCGTCGACTCGTTCGGTAAGTTCTCGACATTTTTTCCAACTCGATGGAACGATATTAACGACGTTAGAATCGTTGAAACGTTCAGGTATCGTGCAGTGATATTAATGGGCAAGCCGACGAACAGCAGGAACCTTACAGCGGAATGTACTTAATCATTTTTTTGATGGCCCAACTTTTACACGGCGCCGGAGCAGCACCGTTTTATACTCTCGGTGTCACTTATCTGGATGAAAACGTTTCGAAGAAAATGTCCTCGGTATATTTAGGTGAGACAATGGCCAACATCATCTCTCTCCTTCTCTATCGATCGATTTAGTCATTTAATACATAACTCAATACACTTTGCACAGGTATCTATTACACAATGGCGGTGATAGGACCTGCTTTGGGATACGTGGTCGGTGGGGAACTTTTAAAACTCTATACAGATTTTATCATCGTCGATCCATCCACGTAAGCACTTACATTTATTTCCTTTTACTCCAAGTTATGATAGTTTTCACTTTATTTGTTTGTCGCTCGTCCAGCTTTTTTTTTTTTTTATTCTCAAAACGCGCCTCAAGTTTAGCCAGCACGTGTGCAGTCAACGTCGCTAAGAGAAACTGAAGAAAGAGTAGATAGGAAGAGAGAGAGAGAGAGAGAGAGAGAGAGAGAGAGAGAGAGAGAGTGAGAGTGAGAGTGAGAAAGAAAGAAAGGTGTAACCGAGATAGATGTTCCATCGATATTTGTCGCCTCCTGTTGCCACGATAAACGTTTTTCGGGCTCTTTGCCCGAGTCGCTCGGAGGTATGTTTAGCCGGGCGACAGCGCAACTTTATTAAATTCTCGCGAGGATTTATCGGCAGTTCGTTCCGATCTATCCGATGGCGCGCACTAGAATGCACATACGTGTCCCTTCACGCTCACATATCAACCTAAACGCGAATAGAATCGACCGAGAGAGAGAGAGAGAGAGCGAGAGAGAGAGAGAGAGAGAGAGAGAGAGAGAGAGAGAGAGAGAGGGAGAGAGAGAGAGAGGATACACGTGCACCGTGCACGCGTCGAATATTTCGACGAGTGTAACACACCGGCGTTCCGGTGGTATGCAAATACGAATATTTTGGGCACATTAACTCGGCTATTTGGAACACACCTGTTTCATTGCTACGCATGAGAAAATTCTATATCGTGAGGAAAGTTAAATAGTGAATTATTGTCTGATTTATGAATCGTTTCGATCAAATATTCAATGACCAGAGAAATAATTGACAACCAAAGTTCAATTAATTCGATTGACGAATCGAAATGCATTAACTTGACATTAACCGCAGAACGATTAAATTTACGGGAATCTTGGAACGTCGCTGTTGGATCTCGCTGGAATCTCTCGCGTTGCGTCAGACCTTTCTAAAAATGCAAAGACACGACCGTGACACGGGAATCGCACCGTTATAAATATCCCTTAGGACCATTAGACCGTATAATGGGCCGAGATTAATAGTGCATGTAATCCCGTGGATATATATCCCATGGGGAAAATGTCAAGCGGTGAGCCAATGTTTGACGATGACGGCGATGTTACCCTTCAAAACTGTCAGTTCATCCCCCGACACTTAGGGCACAATCAAGTTCCATTTGTCTATTCGGCTTCCCGTCCTTCTCGTTCGCCCTTCATCGAAACCCTTCGAATCGTCTCTTCCCCCTCTCCCCTCCACTTCCCCCGAACCCCTTTTTCACTCCCACCGTTTCTCCCGACGTTATCGTTGAGTCACTCTACACGATGTTCCGTGAGAATCGAATTAATGGTCACTCGTTTGCCGACGATGTCCTCTTTTTTTCTTTTTCTTTTTCTTTTTCTTTTTCTTTTTATCCTTTTTCTTTTTTCACGCTTCACTCGTAAATCCGATCAAATAATCGAATCTCGTGATGTAATCGTACGACTTCCTACGTTTCGAAATTTCCGAAAACACGGATTATTCTTAAATTCTTTGAAATATTTAGTTAAAGTTTCAAGAGTCGAATTGATCATGGCGAATTCCGCGTACAAAGGAACCTTAGTCTTGGCTTGAGAATCGTCGAGGTTCTTTATTTCAAAGTGACGTTCGAATATTAAACACAAGAAATGGAATGAGAAAGAAAGCTTCGTAGTACGGTTGAACGCGTTTATTTAAAAAATATTTGTCAAAGACAGAGATAAAGATCGGAGGGATCTACTGTTTCTTTGAAATCCACTACCCGCGATATCATTGAAGACGAAGTGTACAAAAGCCACGTGCCGCGATTCCGCTTTATTCCTTGCCTCTCAAAGGACCACCGACGTTATAGACATAGCCTTATAAAGCGCTATAGTGAGTATATACCTCCGCGTATATAAAAAACGTTCGAACTTTCTCTTATTTTAATTTTAAATTTATATTTCAAAATTTCAATTGTTTTATCACGATAACATTGGACTTTCGTCGCTTCGAAAACATTCAAATATTTCATTCCCACGATCCTCGACGTGATATTCTCGATAAAGTTAGATTAGATATTCGATAATACTCGAGCCGTCAATCGATAACTAACAACAATTTGTTGTCTCGATATAAGAGAAAATATGAAAAGATCTAAATGTAAATAGGTGTATACATGAGATCTAAGATCTTTGATGATCGATGAGAAAGTTGAAAGGAATGTCGGTACTACGAAAAAAGAAAAAAGAAAATTAAAGATACCTTCGACAGTATCGTATAATAATGTTAATGATAAATCTCCGATGTTATACGAGTTGGAATTAAATTGGATGTAGTACCATCGTAAATCTCGGGGTTCTAATAAGTTACGGAGTTCGAGTTGTCGTTCCGCGTTGTCTACTTGAAAACTTCCGAAGCAAGAAATTATTATGGTAAAGTGGATGAGTACGGGACACGGGATACGGGACAGGGGCACGGGCACAAGAAAAGACAAAATAAAGATGGAGAAAAGTGGCGTGATATAGGGTGGCAAGAAAGGGGAAGGTAAAAGAGTAGGAAAAAAAGAGTGGTCTGAAGGAGGCCGAAATTAAAATGCACAGTTTTACGTTCAAGACCGTATAGGTTGGTATATCGTTCGTGAAAAGCCTCGGAATTACGGATTTAGAAAGTTTTCATCGTACGTTACGAGTAATACCGAGAACAGTTTGTTCTTTCCTCGTGAATGATATTGCCCTCGCGAATCGCGAGGCCCAGTTAATTTCCTCGCTAACTAGACATCTCCTCTATTTATCATCGATATCGAAAGAATGAATTATTAATTGTTCCAAACGAATATACCGATACCAATCGTTCGTCGAGCGATAGAATAATACGATCGTGTTATAAAAAAAGAAAAAAAGAAAAAGAAAAATGAAGAAAAAAAAAAAAAAAAAAAAGAAGAGTCTGTCTCGACGACGATGAAATAGATTAAATAATTTCGTAGTACGTAACTTAATTAAACGATCAATTCCGGTTGCCTCCATATGGACGACATATTCAGTGGTGAAATTTGAATATCGTCTGACTAAAAGACACTCTGACAGAGAAATGGCAAATTATCCGTGGGAGCTTTTCCACACGTAAAATGGGTATTTAATTGATTATTAACTAACGTACAGTTTTGCCTATATACCTATTGTTTTTCTTTTTTCAAAAAAATATCTGAGCGTACACATATATGTGGCTGTCTTGAATAAAATGTTTCGTCGATCCCATAGTTCCTTTTATTACGTTACTGTCAACAAATTTGATTCGTATCAATCGACGTGCACGTTGTTTAAATGAAAAAATCGGACGAGACTGCAAGGCAGCTGTTGCTTCGAACGTAAATTTCTCAGGCTGCATAATTAAACGCACGGCTGGTGATAGCAAATAAAACTCTGCAGTACTCCGGGCAAATGAAAGAAACTCGTATTAAATGCGCGAGCACAGATGGTGCAAAGAATCGACATTGAGGCGAACGTCCGCTCGCCTATTATTATATTATCGAAGTTAACGTGACAGATTCAAAAGGTCGTGACCTTGGAAGGGCGAATGACAGTTCGAAGAAATCGAAGAAAAAAAGAGATCGAGTTGGTTAAGAAATGATCGAGTAGTTAGTCAGCCCTTTTCAAGCGATCAATCACCCTTCTCACTTTCTGGCTTCGCTTAAGATAAAAGATTCCAAATGAGACCTTGTACTCGTTGACTTCAAACAATCGATGAAAAAAACAAATTATTAAATTCTTTTAATGATTTATCGTAAATCACACGAATCCACCATTGACGAGCGCGCGAGGAATGTATCAATAAAAAATATCAAAAAATGCACGATTCTTATATGTATATATATATATATAAAAAAAAAAAAAGAAATAAGACAAAAACAAAAAAGAAAAAAAAATTCCTAATACATTCGGTGCTTAGATATTTCTGGCGCAAAATATAAAAATCTTGAGTCTTCGAAGCTTACGTTGGACAGTTTCCAACTAAAACGACCGGAAAGATTTAGTCGAGAAGTTATGCAATAGTCATCCGACGCAAAATTTATTATTTTTTTTTTTTTTTTTTTTTTTTTTTAGTGTAACGCGAGCATTTCTGATTTTGTTTAAATGAATGAAATAAAAAATAAAAAAAAAAAAATAAAAAAACAGAAAAAGAAAAAACAAAAAAATTGAGAGTATCCGAAAAGGATTCTTTCTTTGATTTTTCTTCGTAACAGTTAGCCTGGAACCAAGCAGAAGAGGATGAAAATGAAGAAAGTCCTTGTAAAAAACAAGGATAGTGCTTTTCTCATGGATATCGTTAAGTGTATGTACAACGTTTAATTTCGCAGGCAAATGAAAAGTTTTACGGGAACGATAGCAGATGCTTCGTACTGGCCAGCACTCGAGCCTTCGAGGCTTTCTTCTAGGACGTAGATACTACTTCCCTTTTTCTCCTTTGCTATCTACTATCTTGCATGCGAATTTCAATGGTGAATAGTTGTATCGTGATAAGGAGAATAGATGAGGAAAATAGAAAAGAAGATAAAAAAGGATAATAATTATTACGTTTGCAAAAAATTGCCACGATTTTATCGGCTTGAATTATCGAAGTAGTTAAGAAAAAATTTGAATGGTATTGAAATAAACGACGATCTCTCTCTCTCTCTCTCTCTCTCTCTCTCTCTATCTATCTATCTCTCTCTCTCTCTTTCTCTTAGCTCGTCTCTGGAAGAGATCACAGAGTGCGTAGCTTCTCGTCGTAGTAATTAGTTGGAGAAGCCAAGCGAAACTCAAACGGCAGGAAATGTGTTCTTCGCCTATACAGCAATACGATTTATCGATTTCTCCTCTTTCGTCCTTATCATCCCTCTTTCCCCTTGACTGTAAACGTCCATGAAAATCCTTTAATCCCCCGATTGGTATCCGACGCGTTGTAATGCGACAAAAGCAAAGGATTTTGTGGGAAGAAATGAGTGAAAAAGGAAAAAAAAAAAAGAAAAAAAAAAAGAACAAAAATCGTATGATTACAGAATCGGATTAACTCCGGATAGCAACGTTTGGGTAGGCGCATGGTGGATAGGTTTTCTGGCAGCTGCAGTTATTTGCTTTGTTATCGCGATACCGCTTCTGGCATTTCCTCCAGCCTTACCGGGTACGACGACAAATTTCAAACTTACTTATGGCCATTACAGGGATCACTTTTTGCCGATGTGCTTTTTATTCTCTCTTTCTCTCTCTCTCTCTCTCTCTCTCTCTCTCTCTCTCTCTCGATAACTATCAAAATAATTTTTAACATAGTATTTCTTTCAATGCGAATCGGCAAAAGTGATTCTCGTGGAAAATATCGCAAACAGTCGTGACATTCCGATCGTTTTCTTTTTCAGGTTCGGAAGAATTGGCTAAAGAGAGAGTATCCGAGGCACACGCGAAACCAAGCAAATCCTCGTCTCGTGAACCTGGAGAAGCCTTTTCGAAAATTCGCGAACTACCACGTGCCATGACGGAATTGCTGACCAATCCGGCATTCTTCATGTTAAACTTGGCGGGTGCCAGTGAGGGCTTGCTTATAGCAGGTTTCGCTGCTTTCCTACCGAAACTGATCGAAAATCAATTTAGCGTCAACGCCAGCTCAGCCGCGTTATTGATGGGTGAATACATTTTGCATTTGCTTTTTTGTTTTCCCTTCTCCCCCTCCCGGCTCAATCATCACCACCACCCTCTCCCAAAAAAACAGACAAAAAAATGAAAATAAAAAGGAAAAAAAGAAAAACACAACATTCGCACGACGCGAATCCTTTTCGCTAAACCGTCAACTGCAAAGGCACAGCAATTTTATATCGACGAGCGATCAAAACGCTATTATAACTTTTTACCTTGATCACCGAATGTCAAAGCGAGAGAAAGGGAGAAAGAAAGGGAGAGAGAAAGAGAGAGAGAGAGAGGGAGAGAGAGAGAGAGAGAGAGAGAGAGAGAGAGAGAGGGAGAGAAGGATCGCTGTTTTTACTCTGCTTAACGACACTCCTTCTCATCCTTTGTTCCAGGATTGGTGACGGTACCCGCTGGCGGTGGTGGCACGTTCCTCGGTGGTTATTTGATAAAACGTTTGAATTTATCTTGCTCCGGTATTTTGAAATTTTGTCTCTTCTCTACGGCTGCTTGTATAGTATTCACCCTCTGTTTTGCACTGAGCTGTCCAAATTTGAATTTTGCTGGACTCACCGTACCCTATCATTCTCTTACAAAGTACGTATCTTTTGAGATTCTTATGTTAAAGTAATCTAGAGAGAGAGAGAGAGAGAGAGAGAGAGAGAGAGAGAGAGAGAGAGAGAGAGAGAGAGAAAAGAAATAATAAAAAGAAATAAAAGAAATAATTTCATTCGATTCGGTTTATTTATCCATAACCACGCTATTTATGAGAAATTTATCCTCTTTCTCTTTTTTCCGATATAAAAAAATTAAATGCTTCGCCATACATATTTCGCGCGGCCAGTCAGTCACGTTTTTAGACCATGAAATTTTTTTCTCCACCCTTACGAAACTCGACGTAATTTTATTTATCCGTAAGCTAAAAGTAAAGCGTCGCATCAAATTTTCTGGAATAGCGCGCACGGCCAACGTTAAAATCGATTTCGTAGGAGCCCCGAAGAGAATCGCGGCGACGCGACTTAAAATACCTGACTATTCGATTACCGTCAGATTCAATTAAGATTTACTACAACGTACGCCGGGAGGTTGTCATTTTCATTAATCGTTCGCAAGAGAGATATTTATAATAACCAAGGGCCCTTATTCGGGTCGCGTTATCTTTGAAAGTACGCCTTTTACTATTTTTATTCTTTTTTTCTTTTTCTTTTTTTATCCCTTTTTTTCCTTTCTTTTAATATATCACCTACATTTTAGAAAATCGTTATCGTTGGAAGACTCTTGCAACACTGCCTGCGGATGCTCCAGATCAGAATTTAATCCTATTTGCGGCATCGATGGGTTGACTTATTACTCGCCGTGCCACGCCGGATGTTATCAGGAAATATCGATGAACGACGTCAAAGTAAGTCAAATCCATATCTTATAGATAATAACGAAATGACTTTATTAAAATTTATCGATCTATCGATCGATGTTGGAGTTTGTACGTCGAAGTAAAAGGGAAATTTTACGTGTTGACAGGTGTACGATGATTGCAGTTGCATTCAGGGTACGGCAAAAAATTTGACGATCTTAAATAGCAATGAAAATATCACTTACGAAGCTGTAAACACAACCTGCACAAGCACCTGTTCTTATTTATGGCTCTTCGTCGTTCTCGCTTTCTGTAACATGTTCGTTACGTTTCTCTGTACGATGCCAGCTCTGTCCTCGACCCTTAGAGTCGTACGGGACGATCAGAGATCCTTCGCCCTTGGTATACAATGGATAAAGGTTCGAATTCTTGGCACGATACCTGCTCCGATGGTCTTTGGTGCGCTCATCGACGAAACTTGCATCCTGTGGCAAGAGAATTGCGAAGGAAGAGGGGCTTGCCTTGTCTACGATAATTATTACATGAGCAGGTTCGTATCTATTTCTTAACAATCGATTCGTTCGGCGAATTTCATCTCTTGAAATTTTACTCAACCGAGAGAGGTCTTGAAATATCGAAAACTAGAAAAAGGAACGTAGGTTATACCGTATATCGAGTATACCGTATATTTTTGCATTTCGTTGAGAAAGTAGCAGGTTTCATAACTCCCCCGAGAAAAGGAACATAAAACTGAATGTTTCCATTTAGATGTATCGAGGTCCTTCTGTAAAATGTAAGACTGTAAAATGTAAGTGACCTTTTGACAGAATGCAATCCAATGCATTCCTATATTATCGGAAGGTAAGGAGAAACAGAGCAACCGCGTTTATCGATTATCCGTATATGTTTCAGCTACATGTTAGCACTGGCTTTCATCGGCAAAGCCGCATCCCTCCTCTTCTTTTTCTTAGCCTGGTGGAGTTACATTCCTCCGGTAAGCAAGACGATTGGCTCGAATTCTCAAAAGGAGACCAATACTGGTGCAAACATTTCCTTGATGCCGAACGACGCCACCAACGATCTTCAATTAACACCAACCACGATCACACCTATGACGGACGCGTAGATTAATATCTAATACAATATGAGAAGAATATCATCAGTGAATTTGAGCACGCTTGCGTGCACGCTAATAATAAATGTGATAACATTTTCTACGAAACGTTCTGCGAGTTGATACGTACGATACGCAATTCGTATTTTACGTCGTATAAGCTGTTGTTTTCTTTAAAACTCGTTATCGTTCTCTTTCGAACATTTACATTTTTCTTTTCTTCTTCTTCTTTTTCTTTTTGTTTTTCTTTTTAATCTAAAAAATCATTTTGTTCTCATAAATATATTGTTCTCAGTGACTCAGCGGATTCGTTAAGCTCGCTATAAGCGTAGGATATTTGTGCAGTGTACAAAATATCTATCTATCTATAACGCCTTACAAACCACGAAACATATCCCTTGGAGATACTTTTTTTTTCCTTTTCTTTTTCTTCAACTTGATATACCGATGCACGTGATATCGATATACAATGTGCTCTTAGATTCTCTCCGACCGTTTCCCTAAATCGACCGAATTTAGATAGGTCGTAAAATGAGCGATCTAAAAGAGATCTTTTTCATTACGTCGATCTCATCGTAAACATTATGAATTCGACGGTGCTATTATATAGCTCTCTGCTAAAGCTTGTTCACTGCCGGTATTTGAACCGTTCCATGATTATTAGGAAAAAAAAAAAAAAAAAGAATAAAAAAAATAAAAAAAAAAAGAAGAAAACATTAGAACAAATGTTAAACCTCGGTGAAGAAAATAAAAAAAAAAAAAAAAAAAAAAAAAAGAAAAAAAAAGAGAAAAAAGAAAAAAAAGAAAAAAAGAATAGATACTAATTGACTCGTTAACATTGGAGTATTACCAAATTGCAGAATACATCGCGCAAGTGCACTTGTAATATTTCTAATACTCGTTAATCGATATCTAAAAAATAAAAGATCGATCGATTTTCGATTTTCCTACCATAGTACCAATCTGTATTGACAAATAATACGTACTGAATGTTACCAGAAAAAAAAAAAAAGGAAAAAGTAAAAACAAAGAAAAAAAAAAAAAGAAACTACATATTACGGATGTTTGTACTACTCATTGCAAAGTGCAAAGTGATATTTACGCTTAAGTAATTAGCCACTACTACAGTGCTTGGATAAAAAAGGAAAAAGAAAAAAAAAAAAAACAATAGAAATCGTATAGCGTTTAATCCGTAAATGGTGTCGACGAAACTCAATGTCACATTTTTACCCTTTGTAATATAAAGATTTGTAATCCGACGGTGTAATTTCTCTATGTAGACGACGTGTAAACGCCTTTATATTAATACGTTATTAATATAAAAGTACGATGCACTCGTCGGGAATACAAAGTTGTTTGTATCACGCAAGATGGAAAAATCAAATCGATGGTGCGAAATGAAACGTTATCGTATAAGGTGTTTCACATTTTTCTACGTTTATATCCGAGAGATTCCTCTTATTATCTTTGGGACGTTAACTATTCGTCTTTGAATGAAATGATCGTTGCTCTTTTGTTAAGAGAAAAACGCTCGATTCTAGGTACACGTAAGCGATGTTTTCGATGTTCGATTAAAAAAGAAAATCGTCGTAATATCGTCGTCGATTCAATGAAAACGCTCGTCAGAAATAGCTCAATTATAGGTACTTATTTGTCTACCTACATATGCATATGTATATAAAAACTACCGTAATAGGTTCGTTCTATTTCTCTGTGCGATTCGATTCTTTATCGTACGAAATTTATTAGCGATTTATAATTGAAATTATTTTTTTTTCATTATAACGAGCAATCGAGGTGTACACGATAGATACGAGCGTTATATGTGTTACGAATAAAGAGATTGTAAGCTCTGTTATACACCATTCCTTTTAACCTTCCCTCCCCCCCCCCCGGCCCCCGGCCCCCCATCAAAGAAAATATAACCGAGATATCCTATTCAATAGAAGTATCAAGATATGATATATTCAAAATGATTCATTGCCAACAATGTGAACTTTTACTAATCGTTGGAGAAATTATCGATAGTTTTCAACTAACGTATCGGTAAATAAATTCGTTTTCGAGAAATTCGATTTTTATGATGACGCATCGAAAAAAAAAATGTTTTCCTAAAATCTTAGCTTCTCATGGAAAAATGTCTAAATCATCTTTTAGGGTTTATCAATGAGTTAAGAAATGATTGTAAATCCAAAAAAAAGTAGGAAACTCTTTCAAAGTTAAGACGTATTGTTTTAAGATGAACTATACTGATATCGATATCTAAAGCCTTTCCAATTAATTGTATTGACATTATAAAAAAGAATGTGATGAAATACGATCGGCATTATAGAAAAAATACGACAAATCCATTAAAGAATGTCGTAATGTCATTTGATAAAATGAGTTATCATCGTGTATGAGGAAGCAATATCAAATTAAGCCTAGATTATATCCAAGAACTCGAAGATTTAATCAATCATTTCTTTATTGTTCGATACGTTGTTTACAAAAAGTCGAAACGTTTTTACACGTGCATACAAAAGAATGTATATATCGAGCAGGAACATCATTTTCTTTTTTTTCTAAGAAGAAAAATCGAAGATGCAAAAAAGCGATAAATGTGCAGATGGATTAGATAAGAATACAAAATGTACATGGTGAAAAATGATAAGAATTTGTACGCTTATAAAAGTCGCCTGTGTTCCTTGATATTGTCAGTTAAAAGAATCGCGAGCTCGAGAAGCAAATACAAAAAACAAAAAAGACAAGGTATTTCACGATGAAAGGTAAGATATATCTCGATCAAAATTGTCCAAATCGAAAGTGAAAAATTGTTTACATCGTCTTTGAATGATTTTAGGAACATGGTACGTGGTAATTACGGTCATCGCGGCTACATTGGCCATTGTTATGACCGAAGATACGGTGATAACACCAATACCAACGGAATGTCCCGCAATAGATCCTCTCAACTACACTGTCCATTTGGCGCACGAGTCGGATTGCACTAAATTCTACAAATGTGATCATGGCAAAAAGATCGAGATGACCTGTCCATTGATGAACAATAACGGAGACAAACTGCACTTCAATCCTAAACTACAAGTTTGTGACTTTCCAGATAAAGCTGGTTGTACATCTTCTACTAAGGATCCTTCTAAACCTACCCCATCTGTACCTACCCCATCTGTACCTACCCCATCTGTACCTACTCCATCTAAACCTACCTCATCCGAAGCTACTCCATCTAAACCTTCCTCATCTGAAGCTACTCCATCTAAACCTTCCTCATCTGAACCTATTCCAACTGAACCTACTTCAACTAAACCTTCCTCATCTAAACCTAACCCATCTCAACCGAGTTGTTCTCCAGATGGTGTCGGTCAATCTCATGAATGCTCTTGCGAAAAATATTATCTCTGCAAAAATAGCGAACTCGTTCTTCAAAAATGTCCCGATGGTCTTCATTGGAACTCCAAAGCAGGCAAGTGCGATAAAGCTATCGAGTCGAATTGTATCAAAGAGAAAACTTTGAAATGGTATTATTAATTCGTTTGAACAACGATGAACTTATAGGGCATAATATTAGCCAAAAATGTAAATAACAATATCATTATAAATAAACATTGCGTCGACGATATCGATAAGAAGTTTAGTATAAGAAGTATCGACTAATTCAGATAACAGAATTAATAAAATAAGTTGCGATATAAATAGAAATTTGGTTCAATAATTATAATAATTCGATGTCAATTTTATCGTTAAATCAAAAGCGCGCTTTTTATTACAATGGAAACATTATTTCTTATCGATGATACAAGTCGATAAAATAGTTATCTCTCACATTGTCATTCGGCGACATCTAGCATTATTTAAGCGCAACTAAAGTATCATACGATAATAAGTATCACACTCTCTGCTGTTTTTGTGGAGAAATATATCAATGAAAGATTTATAATATTGATTAATAATTTGATTGTATCTCACATTTGATTTCTTTTTATCTCTATTTATATTCCTGTAAAAAAGAATTGTCGAATTTTCGATAAACGATATCATTGAAAGAAGTAGCTTGATTTTTTATTTAATTTAATTAAGTAGCTTAATTTTTTTTCCTCTTTTTTTTTTTTTTTTTTTTTTTTTTTTAACTCGTACACGTCATTCCAATTATCGCAGACATTGTTTGATTACTGCAGAAATATCTTTATAATTACATGACAAGATTTACAAGCGATTACGATAATAATTTGTATTCAACTATATAATTTTCGGATGTACAATTATTACCGAGCGTACGAACGAAAAGTGGAAGTTAATCTTAAAGATGGCGCACGTTATTTCAGATATTTATCTGGTTGTATAAGAATTATAATTTGTTTAATATCCAAATATCCTGCTTGACGTTTTGTTGATTATATAAATTATTTCCCAAATCGGCAAATACATTGTAAATTGTAGCTAACATTAAAACAGATTACTATTATTGTCTCTATCATTATTTATTAATATTTAAAAAGGTTATAGAAAGATATAGTTGTGCAATAACATTCCAATGATCGTTTTATCTTTACACAAATTATTATTATCGTATATTACGTTCCGCGTGATGTTATATCGTAAAAAAAAAAAGGAGAAAAAAAAATTCACGTTAAAAATATATTAAATATTATATTAAATATTATATAAAATATATTTATTAATGAACTTTTGTAAATCTATTTGTATGGAATATAACATAAACCCATACACCAAGGCCTCTTGGCTTTTTTTTTTCTTTTTTAAAAGTTAGTTTATTTGTCACAGCTCTTTATATGTACATAAGTATAATCTAACTTAGAAGACTTTGAACAATGTTATATTATAACACTAGCTATAAGTTATATATACGATAAATCTCCATAGCGATCGGTAATCTAGGATATTAATTATTAGAATAATAATTATTAATCTTATAACTGTGATTAAATAATCAATAAATAGTACTATATGTATAACCAAGGCCTCTTGGTCTAGGGGTATGATTCCTGCTTTGGGTGCAGGAGGTCCCGGGTTCAAATCCCGGAGGGGCCCGATTTTTTTTTTTTCACTTCATCGACACTGTTTCCTTTTTTGTCGTTTTAATTAATTTTATTAACGCTCAACGACACGCAATCGGTTTACTATTAACTTTGATAATAATAAACCGAGACACAGTAATAATTTATCGTCGTCACTTTTGCATTTCGTGTTAAAAGTCACGTCGATATAACAACCGAGAACTTTATCTCTCTCTCTCCTCTCTCTCTCTCTCGTTCTATTTCTTTCTATTATATGAGATTTCTCTAATCAGATTAGACGAATCAAGAGGATAAAAACACGGGAGACTTTCGAGAAAGTGAGATAAATAACTATTAGATAGAAAGTATTAGATTCGTAAAGGAAGATCGTCGTTTAAGGCTCGTTGAATTTGCCGCGTCTGACAGTCTCGTACGTGCAATAAGAAAGATGGCGGTCGCGTCGCAGTGCGCATGTACTGCTTCCAAATGGTCGAGCAAAAACACAGCTGGTCTATGATCTCCGAGGCAGCTGACGGTCGAACGCTCTCGACGTGATTTCGCGTGTGTGTTTCCGACCGATCTAAAGAGTTCACAGAGAGATCTAAGGTTTAAGATTCGGATTCGAAGAGAGCTATCGTAATAGAGAGGTTATAACTAGGTGTTAAGTAGAAAAGGGAAACGACGTGTGCCGGATCAAAGGAGGCAGTGATAGTGATACGTTTTTGTGTGAGCTTAAATGTGTATGAAGCTCGTACGTTCGTCGCGGTGTCGCCACGAGGGGAGGTTCGTTCTTCGTCCCTGGGATACAAAGGAGTCGAGGAACTGGCTGCTTCTAGCGTCCTTAAGGTGAATACAAATTTTTTTCATTCTGATATTAGTTATATATAACATATATAACTAATATATATATGTATATATATATATATGCATATATACGAGTATTTGTTTGTCTGCTCTGGAAACGCGCGGACTATGTGAAAGATTGTTTCATAAAAGATCCATTGTGTTTCTCGATTCGTGGCCTCTCTTTCTCTCTCTCTCACACACACACACACACACACACATACGTTCCCCTTTCTCTCTTTCTTTCTCACAGACATACAGGGAGAAAGAGTGAAAGAAACAATTTACACATTTACACATTCTCTGTACATAGCAAACTTATAGAATTTTTATACTTAATTTGAACCCAACGATGTCAAAAAAATTCCATTACGTTTTACCAACTCGGTGATATCTAAATCAAAGTGATAGACAGAAAGACAGAGGCAGAGAGTGTGTGTGTGTGAGAGAGAGAGAGAGAGCAGAAATCTCAATGTCGAAATCGTATTAATCCGTGAGATATATCTATGGGTCTATCTCTCTAACCCTCTTTATCCCCCTTCCCTGTATCCACCCACTTTCGTTTTTATTTACCAAAAGTTACTTTCAACTTGGATATTTTAGATAAAAGAACAAATTGAATGGATGTAAAGATTTGTGATATACATATAAGGAAAATCAAAGAAAAGTGAGCGTTTTGCCTTGGTATTGTCGGATAAAGAAGGAACGATAGAGAGAGTATGACAGGGAGAGAGAGAGAGAGAGAGAGAGAGATAGGACGAGGTCAACGGTATGAACAAAATATCGGCGTATCATCGTCTCCCGATTCGGATAAATTTCTCTCTCTCTCTCTCTCTCTCTCTCTCCTTGTTATTTTTCTCTAACTCGTTTTATCGAATCTCATGGTTTTTTTTTTTTTTTTTCATTATTCGACATCGTACATTGCTTTCTCGATCGACTTCGAAAGGAATGTACAGCTGATCGACAAGAAACCCATATTACGTTATTCGTTCATTGATCGAAAAATGATAAAAAATGTATATCATCGAAATATCGACTTATCATTGAATGATTACGTATACATAATATGTTTATGTACATACACGCAAGTATATACACTATTGTCATCCAGTTCAATCTTCTTCGAGTGGTGTATACGTATTTGTTTACATTGACAAAAACATTTCCTTCTCTCTCTCTCTCTCTCTCTCTCTCTCTCTCATCTTTTTAGAAAAAAATCATAATACATTTACATTCTATCGAATAAGTGATCTGTACGAATACGTATATGTTATTTTCTTTATGTGTTCAGAGAAGGTACCCTAATTATATAGAGACTAGGGAGGTATTTTGCGAACTAGGTCGAAAAGCAACCGCGTGCGGGCTTTCCGCTTTCCGTTTTCCGCATTTATCCTTTGCTAGTTACAACGCAGCACACGGCAAACCGACGATAACTTTAGACCGCTACGAACGAACGAACGAACGAACGAATGAACGTACGACGAACGTACCAACGAACAAGATCTTTATCACCTCGCTTCACCTCACCTCACCTCACCTCACCTCACCTTACCTCACCTCACCTTGCTTTGCCTCTCCGCGCCTTTCGCAGTTCGCCTTTCGCAGCTCGCCTTTCAAGGGGAAGCCTCGAGAGCGCGTGGTATGTTCGAGCTTGTTCAGCAACTATACTCTTAATCCGACGAAACAATAACAATAACCAAAAAAAAGAAAAAGAAAAAAAAAAAAAGGCATCTTTCTAGAAAATTCATCTTTCTGATGAAACTAATCAACCCCCTCGATATCACTAACGCGTAGTTTATCAGCGACAGTTTCTAGTCGAGAGTAGAAAAAAAAAAAAAAGAGGAAAGGAAGAAAGAATGAAAGGAAGAAAAAACAAGTAAATCGATCGATCGAATTGTTTTATTATTAATAATGATTAAAATGTTTATTAGATTAATTGAAATTTCTCACGATAAACGTTTCGATCGTTCGATCACATTTGTTAATTGAGACGATTCCAGACCATTCTTCCTTTTTTTTTTTTTTCTTTATCACTACTTCTTTCCTTTTCTATCTTTCTCCTCTATCCTCTTCCTCTTTTACTACTACTTCTTGTTATCACGTTTAAGAGAAGAAAGAAGTCGATATCACGATTGTGTCCGATGGACTCTCCGTTACCCTTTGTTCTCATCGCGAGGTAAGAATTCTTGGAAGTCGTCGAGATCGTCGTGGTAGATGGATAAAGAAAAAAAAAAAAAAAAAAAAAAAAGAAAAAAAAATGAAAAAGAAAAAATAAGAAAAAGGAAACCGTCATGGTCATCTTAATCGTCATAGTCACCTCGTTATCTATTAATACATTATTAACCGGTCCACAAATATACTCGTTATTGAAAATACATACGACTTATGTAACTATCAAAGTAAAAAAAAAAAGAAGAAAAAAATAATATATACTGTTTATCGTGTTGCATAAGATCAATCTAATTCTAATATTTCCTATTTTCCCGAATTTGTAATAATTTAATAAAAATGTTTTCATTCAATCACGAACACAGAAATCGGGATGAAATCCTTGGTACTGGTGATGTTACTTGTTATTATATATCTGTCAACAAAGTGTTAACTAAAATATACAAAGTTTCTTAGAAATATTCTTCTTCTTTACGTCGCTCGTGACCCAATTCTCAGTCGAAAATCCGGATAAAAGGATACCGTTAGGTGCGAATGTACGAGGAGACGAGAAGGAAGGAGATGGAGGAGAAGAAGAGGAGGTGGAGGACACGCGTGTTGTCTTGGCCAAGGTCCTTCGCAAACGGGACCTTTTAAGAAATCGCGATCATTTATTTTCTCTCAAGTTAAAGTCTCTTTAATAAATCTTTGT
This sequence comes from Vespa velutina, assembly GCF_912470025.1. Classification (NCBI taxonomy): domain Eukaryota; kingdom Metazoa; phylum Arthropoda; class Insecta; order Hymenoptera; family Vespidae; genus Vespa; species Vespa velutina. The sequence continues at coordinate 695,605 of NC_062197.1, forward strand.
TAATAAAAAAAATATCTACGACTTGTATATACGTATATATAATAATAAATATGAAAGCTCGTCGTTCCCATAAATGGCTTTCTCTAGAAACAGAAATCATATTGCATGTGGCACGGCCTTTGTTCGACAGCAGATTATAATAAGGGCGAATAAGCGAGCTTCTGCTCTGAAATCTATTATTCTGTCACTTACGTTCGTATTTTCGATGTCGAACGAACGAGAGAACGTTACGGATTATATGTACATACGTGCGTGTGTGTGTGTGCGTGTGTACACATTTACGTGTACAAACATATACGTACGTTCCAATAAACTTTGTTCTTCCAAGTTCCTCGTCGATTAACGACGATCCCCTAGTTCATCTATCGATTTACTAACGTTCTATTAAATCTCGATTACTTTCTTTCTTCTTCATTTAGTATTCAATCTCTAAAATTAACATACATTCACTTACACTTATCCATTTACATCTAATTCTAATTAATCGAAGGGACAAATAGAAATCTCGTTAGATTTATTTTCATTTATAAGGGCATATCGTATAAACGAATGATTGCTTAATTAGAAAAAAGGTAATTAAACGAACAAAATGAAAGGAGTATGAACTATTCCTTATTTCTTTCAGTCTTATCGTACGTCTTATAATTTTATCGAGTTATTTGTTCTTATTCTTTTTTTCCTTTCTTCGTCATGTCTTCGTCCATTCGAGCGAAAAGATATCGTTCTTATTTGATTTCTTTAAATCTGTAAAAGAAATCCCAATAAATAATATGAGAAAGAAGTAAAAAAAAGAAAATGATGGACGAAGATGATAACGACGACGACGAGAATGATGAAAGAGAAAAAGACAGAGAGAATAAAGGTGTACAACTTTGACGTGAAAGTTATTACGATGCGGACATACACACACGCACACACATACATATATATATATATATATATATATATATATATATATATATAAATACAAAGTCGTGATATTAGTTTTAATTAACGATGCGAGAAAATCACAGATACATTTACGGCTTAATTAACAAGGTTCGATTATTTATTACTACGTGAGACAAGTGAACCATATTGGTTTCGAACGGGAATCGTTCTTCTTTCTTCTTCTTTCTCATTTTTCTCTCTCTCTTTTTTTTTTTTTTTTTATTTTTTATTTTCCCTTCTTTATAAGGCTTTTTCGTAAGCAAGATTTATCGTTGCACCTCTCTCACGTCTAAGCTTCTCATCCATAGTTTAATTCTCTCTCTCTCTCTCTCTCTCTCTCTCTCTCTCTCTCTCTCTCTCTTTCTTTCTTTCTTTATCTATGTATTTATTTGTCTATTTCTCTCTCTCTGTCTTATTTTTTTTTTTTTTTTTTCTAGAAATAAGCGGAATAGAGCTTATTTCGAAATAAAATAAGTGACAGGTCGAAAATGAATCGGGCCTTCGAATCTGATGTATCATCTTCATGGACCCGATGCTAAACGAAAATATCATCGATCGATTTACTCGCTTGCGAAATTACTAAATATCATTTCGATTATTTTGACGAATCTATTTACTATCGAAAGTTCCGCGTCTTAAAAGTTACTTTATTTCAATTTTTTTCCTTCGTCCAGACATATTTTTTTATCGTACGAGGTTCTTCTTATTCGAGTCAACAAATAATCGACGAACACTTTGCTAATAATAATAATCTTATCGTTTGATAATTATATATATATATATTTTTTGTTCTTTTTTTAATTATCTCGTATAACATGTTATTCTCATGGACTAAGAAAGAGAGAGAGAGAGAGAGAGAGAGAGAGAGAGAGAGAGAGAGAGAGAGAGAGAGAGAGAGAGAGAGAGAAAATTAATTCGACGTTGGGAACAAACGTATATATTTTTTCCCTCGCGTCTCCGTTATGAAATTGATAGGAATAAAAATGATGAGGATGTCTTACGTCTTGTATATGTAATACTTGTAGATTATTTCATTTTCATAAGATTTCTGTACTTTATTTTTAGATCAAAGAGCGCCAATTTAATATTTAATTATCTATAAATTGCAAAATTTTCGATCTTATCTCTCGTTACTTTCTTTAATCGTCTCTCAGGACGCACTCGTAAACCTCCTTTTCTTTCATCGATCCGGCAGACGTTGTACCTGTTACCTAGTGCCGTAGCTGTTCTAATAGAACGTCGCCTGTCGATAGGAACGTAGAACGAATTGCTCTCCAGCAATGTCTATGTGTGCGCTCGTGTACGTGTACGCGTGTTGTATGTATGCATGTGTGTGTTCTTTTTTTCTCATCTCCTCCATCTAAAGACCGACCTTATCCTCCATCTTTCTCTTTCTAGTTTACTCCCTTTTGAATATTTTTGTCTTCTCTTATTTAACATTTCCTATGATAAAAAAACCATCTCGTACCTCGCTTCAGTCTCCTTATGTGTTCTAGAATCGGTATAATTATCTGTTTATTCTAATTGAAATAAATGGGAAAAAGAAAAAAAAAAAAATTAAAAAAAAAAATAATAATAAAAGATTACAAAAAGCTAAATCAAAAGTACGAATTACGTTCTCCTATCGCAAAATTTGCTTGTATAATTTATCGGCGATTAAACGGAACGACGGCTCGTTAAATGAGAGTCGTATTCTTTGAAGAACGTGTGATATCTAAGCTCATAAAATTTCTCTCTCTCTCTTACGAAGTTATCGAACTAGCTTGGAAGGAGAGCCTATTCGATCTATTTTCTCATTGCTCTCTTGGTTCTCGAGATCCTGCTTGCTCGTTCGTTCGTTCGTTCGTTCGTTCGTTCGTTCGTTCGTTCGTTCGTTCGTTCGTTCGTTCGTTCGTTCATACGCCGTTCTTGATCCTGTGTAGAAATTGGAAACCGGTTTTAAGGAAATCTTAAGCCGGTCTTCCCTTTCATACTCGCCAGAGGCAGGCGAACCTGCTGCTAGGAGCATACCTTATGCATCCTGTCGTGCATTATACGTGTTCACCTCCATTAGCATACCTTCGCCATGCTTTTCTGACCTTTAATTGCTTACATTTATAAAATGGAATCCTTTAGGATCGTTGAATATTAACGTACGCCACGGCAAATCTATATTTCTTTTTTTAATTTTTAATTTTTATTTTTTGCTTTTTGCTTGTTCGTTGTTTCTTTTGATTTCGTTTCTTTTCTCTCCTTCTAAATAACTGCTTTACAATTAATCACGAATATCTTTAATTATATAATTTGTCTTGATATATTTAAGAAATATCGTGTATATATATATATATATTTATTTTAAAAATAGATAAAGTTCAAAATCGTAGAACAGTGACGATCAAACATGGTCGCTTACGTTGATCTCCATTCCATTTTTGTATTCCTTTTTTTAGACATGTAAGCAATCTATTACAGCCCTTGTTCGTTCATTGATGTTTGTCTCATGTATATAACAATCGATTCGCGCTCGGCGCAGGAAGCGATCAAGGACCGATTGAAACGTAAGAAACGACTCGACGACGAGTGCATTTGCTTATTGGAGAACGACCAATTTTTCGCTCGATCGCGAACAACCTATGCTTTCTTACCCTTTAATACTATATTCATCGAACGTCGGAAACCGTATCGATCGCGAACTACTTTCCAATTTCACGTCGATCATAATTTTCGAATAACATCATAATTCGAGATCGGTCGATTCGAAAAAGTATATCTCTATCGTAACTTGTTACACATTTATTCTTCTCCGATAAAATATATATATATATATATATCTCCCCGATAAAATAAAAAGTGTATACATATATATGTTTCTTTATGTTGTATAGAAATATAAGTGTATCTTCGTAAAGTGTATCTCCATAGGAGATGTTAAAATATATTTTTTAAGTTTCTCTATATACGAATACAACGTACCTAGAAGTACACGTATTACGAGATCTCGTTTTTCACGCTCAATAATTTTTAAAAACAAAGAACAACAAACTCTGATACTTTTCCATTAAATTATAAACGATATACCTTCAAAGGGCATATAATAAAAGAGAACAAACAACGCGTGGGAAGATTACTGTTTCATTAAATATCATTATTAATCCGATCGGAAAGGTTGTATCGTTTATTGTTTTTCGAATTAATTTGATATTAGTCATTGTAATCGCACAAATGTGCAATAAAAAAACGAATATAGTTTGTTCGCATGGTAAATAAAAATTGCCACGATTCGTTCCTTGATCGCGTAGAAAATAATTTTCTAACCATGAGGAAGAGAGAGAGAGGGAGAGAGAGAGAGTATAAGCGTACACTCTGGTATTCAGGAATATAAAAGTGAAAATAAATTATTCATGCAGCGTGTAAGAAAACGTTCCTATAATTTAATGCCCGATTCTTTCACGAAGAGACAAAAATTCTTATACGTTATTGCTTTTGAAGGATGGAACGATATCATTGTCTCTTAACACGTGAAATAAAAAAAACAATGTTCTTTCAACGAATACGAGATCTGTTTGTTTTTCAATTATCTATTTGAAAATGAAGTGTCGTTCGAGAAGAAAAGAATATAACATTTGATATCGCTCTTGAGTTTGTACGATGTTGTGATATGACAATTTTTTTCTCTTGTTTTTCTTTTTCATTTTCTTTCTTTCTTTCTTTTTTTTTTTTTTTTATTTTTCTTTTTGTTTCCGTTTTCTAATAATCGCCCACGAAGAACGATAACGCACGTAGATATTACACAGCACATCAAAGATCGTTATGTGAGAGGCGTAGCAATGTACAAAGAGCTTTAATATCTTAACCTCCTTTTCTTTAATTACTTATGATTAGTTCTCGAGATAATCTCAACTAGGTCTTGTCACTTTTAGAACGGTCCCGTGTTCGATCGTAAAATTAAAAGGAAAGTGTAAGAGATTGAATAATTTCTTTTTTTTATGATTTTTGTTTTTTTTTTTGTTTCTTTTTTTTTTTTTCTTCTTCTATTTTTCTTCTATCGTTATTTCTTTTCTATTACTATCTTCTCTTAATTACCTTAATTATATGCGTAAGATCGTTGTCTCGTTGCAAAACGTTTGACGAGGTATGATCTAATGTTTTTCTTTCTTTCAACAATTTCAAACTTCGAATCTCTTTCTCTCGCCCTGCATTCTTATGCGTTACGGATGTGTGCATGCGCACGCACTCACATATATATATATATATATATATATATATATATATATACACAAAAGTGAGCCTGGCGCATACTCGGAGAAAGTACAAGTGTTCCATAATCGTCGATTTCCCCATTCCACGATGGAGAACGAGGCTAAGGTCGATCGATTATCGAATCGACACCGGGAAGAAATTTCACGGACTGGTCAGATTTCGATTTTTCTTTTTCGTAAATCTTACGTAACGTTTCCCCCCTCCCCCCTACTAGTTCAAGGTCAAGATATTCTTCCTATCTGACTTTTTGCAGCGTCCAAAAGTAAGACCAATTTGTAAACGCTGCAATTTTAATTTCTCGAATATACTCGAGTTTCTAGTTTGAAATTAATCAGGCATATTTATATCCAATTACGATTGAACGAATGTTCTTAATGTTCGTTCGTTCTTTAATCATTATTTAACGTGAAAATTAAAGGAAAACTTCATCAATGAAAAAAAGATCTTATTGAAAATGTTGAAAGTTAAGTGAATGCTACGTTTTTACTTAAAGGTGTCATCGAATCTTTTCTGAAAAAAAGAAAAAGAAAAAAAAATGTCGAGCGTTATGCTCAGCGTTGGTGTCCTTCGCTTTTAAAAATAATTCGTTCGACGTCGGTAGTTTCGTTAGGATGAGAAACGAAGGCAGGGGAATGCGTAGAAGAGCCTCCCACGTGATTTCAATAACAAGACGATTCCTTGTACGAGGCCTAACCTACCTCTTACTCGATGTCTTCCTCGTCGTCCTCGTTCATTCAAAAAACATGCGTAGGTCGGGTATTTCATAAAGGAGATCATTTTCTCGATGAGTAGACAATTTTTGCTTGTTTCCATCTACCTCCTGATTTCTTTTTCCTTTTCTTTTTCTTTTTCCCCACGACAAAAAAATTCATATATACATTCGTAGATACGTACGTACGTACGTAGATAAACGAATAAAATGTTCTTTGTAACGTAAATGTCTGCTGGTAAAAGCGACATGAAAAATATTTTTCTACCTATCGTATTCGTTATGTCGGATATTTTTATTCATAAAAATGAAAGGGAAAAAAAAATGGTTTCATCATAGATACGATATCAATTTCCAATAGAGAAAACTGTAGTACATAGATAAGTGGATTATGAAATAGTTTGAAAAACGTACGATTTGTTTAGTTTTTTTTATTAACGGAACGACGATGATATATTAAATTAGGATCGTTCGAAATCTATATTCATTTTGATTTTTTCTCTCTCTCTCTCTCTCTCATATGAAAGGACACGCAAGAGTAGGCGGTTAAAACGAAAGTCCCAGTATGATATTTCATTTGGAGAAAGGTCAAGTGGTTTTTTGTTAAACGAATGCTTTTTCATTCGATCGTCGGGCAAAGTGGACTTTGAGATTTCTGTTATTTTTCTTTTTTTTTTTTTTTTTCTTTTTTGTTTTTCAAGAGCAACATTGCTTCAACTTTCTCAAGCCGAGAAAATATCGTATTGCATATTAGACGAGATAAGATAATCGAACTCGAGTAAGGGCATATGATAAAGATATAATCTGTAAAAGGTATAAAATATGAAATAGTCGGAAAGAACGAAACGGTGAATAGTTTTGCCTGGCTTCACGAATCAACATCGGGAGAATCAAGAATTAGCATTGTAAGAACATTTCTACATGACTCCTTGGAAGGTATCCAAAGGCATTGAAAATCTTTAATAGCGAGCGCACGTAAAGTGTATGTCACTCGAAAATTATGTGACGAAGAACTTATGTCCCTAAAGTTAAAACTTCTACTTTCGTTGGTAATGAGAAATTTCCTTGAAACTTTTCTTTCACCGAGACACATTAAATACCAATCAACGTTTCAGGGTTGATAACGTTAATCCACAATTTTCTTCTGCAGTTTCGAAGATGAGAGACATGATTATGGTCATTATGACATTCAACGATCAACTAAACGTTTAGTTTGCTCAATAGACCGTAGACATTATTAGGAAACTGACAAATTCATTTGATTTCGTCTGATAAATTAATGACTTTGGAACGCCGTTGGAAATGAATCCTGACAGATTTCTAAAGTGCACAGTTTTCGAGTGACGTTCCATTAAAAAGGGTTCTCCCATCTTCGTAAGGACCGATGAAAAATTTTATTGTCAAGTAGACAGGGAGACAGTCCTTCGGGAAAGTTTTTACAAAATATCAACGTTAATACCGATGTCGGTAAAGCGTCGAAACGTTTGGGATTAACATAGCCCCGGCTATTAATCGAGTAACTTGACAAGCAACGTCCGTTTAGCCGAAACGATCTTAATCCGCTTAAAACCGCTTTAAAACCGAGCCAAGGAGGAGAAACGTTTTCACTGATTCGAGCTTTTCGAAGCGCACTCGCATTGATTTAACTTTGAAAAGTCAAATATTTTCATTGTAAATCCACGAAATTGGTGCAACATCCTCTCATTTTTAACATAATTTTTTTTTCATCGCTCGGGTGAGTCAACTTTCTTTGCATTTAATTCGATTAAAAAATAATACGCTCGTATTATTCGACGTGTGACTAATTTTTGTTTTGTAATTTTTTCTTTTGTTTTTCTTTTCATTTTTTGGCGTTTGAAAAGAGACTAAAAAAAAAAAAATAAGATACCCAAGCAAAACGCATACTTTACGCGCGAGACTTTTACGGCTGTGTTTCCAGGAGGGCGATCTGGATTTAGAATTGCGTCGAGCAAAGTTTTATTCGAGAGGTTCGCCTTTCATGTATTTCTTTCCCTCTCTCTCTCTCTCTCTCTCTCTCTCTCTCTCCTTTTTCTCGCAATGAGTCAGTGAGTCGGTACGTTTAGACGAGTCACTTCACGGAGAGATAGAGCATGCGTTTCGATTGCAATAAAACGTGACGATCTATACATCTCTTTTTCTTCGTTGTATGTACACAATAGTAGATGTTTGTATGGTGTACACTTACGAGAGTTTTAACATAGTAGATCGCAATAAAAATGATACCTCTCACAATCGGTGGATGGTACCATTCACCGTTCACTCTAGAGCGACAATAGCCATATGCGAGGCACACGTTGTGCGTTTATACACGGAAACCATCGTAGATTTTATGATAATAATCACCCGGATTCATGATTGTTCTATCATGCACATACAAAGTACGTATATGTATTCAGCTTTTTTTTTTTTTTTTTTTTTTTTTTTTTTTTGTAGGAAATATGAATCACGTTTTATATGTACTTTTTATTTGTTAATCTCTTGTAAATGCGTATATATATTTGTAAATGCAAAATGGTTTTTCTTTCTTTCTTTCTTTCTTTTTTCTTTTTTTCCTTCTTAGAAACGCACGAGTAAAGATGCATTTGCGATTGTAACGCACAAGGGCACTTACCTCTCGAGTAAGAGAAATTACTCGAGCGGCTCCTACCGATATCGCCGTATTGTCCGCGTGAATCGCTGGCACATTGTGTTAGTTAAACAATGAAGGAGGCTACGTAAGTAGGTACTCACGTATTTATACAAACGTAAGTACCGTTGTAATTAAAGAGACTCGACGGTAGTACCGTTGGCATTGCATTGTCCTCGAGTTAACGTCGACTTTGAAGTAAGGAGAACGCGACTCCTTCCTTCCACGCTTTTCTCCGCTTGAAAAAAATGTTAATTTAACCCGTGGGAAAACGGAAGTGACGACAAGAATGATGTGTATTTTGTAACACATGCGAGTGTCGTATAGAAATATTAACAAATAATTTCCGAACAAAGTATACCTATATTGTCGTTTAAAGTTCTTCATTAAAGATAGTACATATGTAGTTCTATATGCAATACAATATGTGAGGTGTAATTTGGCACGAGAAAGAAACAGAGAGAGAGAGAGAGAGAGAGAGAGGGAAAACGTTCGAGTTTAAATACCACACCATTTTAGTTTATTAGTGACTCCAAACTGCATTCAATGCGACCGCATACTCATTGTCGTTGCAGGTTATTGCAAAGTCAATACGTGCCACGACCTAGGAATTATACTTATTTAGGCACAAACGTGCCACGTAAGACAAACGTAGTACTGCACACGATTTCCTGACGGAATAAATATATATCTGCACACGTAGGTAAATGTCTGTACAAATGTCTATGTATCGATGCTACTTACAGAGAATGTCGTATTATATTTTTCTGCAGTGCATCTAAACGATTCGTACGTACATACATATACCTGTATATATAAGTATAGATAGATATTATACGTAGGTATGTACCTATAGTTATAGATATCAAATAAATTCCAACATTATATCATTGCCAAAACGTAGTTCGAATCACGAGTGCTATTTTTCCCCTTCCCTAAAAGCATCTATAGGCCGTCCTATTAAAATTCGACCGATTCGTCTCCAAGTTTTTTCATTTCGAATTCATCTTATATTTTACTTTTTATTTTCTTTCTTTTCTTTTCTCTTCCATTTTTTTTTTTTTTTTAATTATTTTTTCACATCTACCGATTGATATTCCTCGCAGGGAGAATATAAAGTCAGGAACATCGTTAGGATACTTCGAGGTAAATAGAGATGGAACCTCGTTCATCGTTCATAGAGGTCATCATATATATATATATATATATATATATATATATATATATATATATATATAAAATATCCAGCTACGTTTGCTCCGACAACATTTGCGGAGGAAGCATTGGATCGTCGATATATGGGTCATTGCCGAATGATCCTTTTTTCATTCCGTATGCGGAAACTTCGAAACGAGCATCGACAGTTTGAAAATCTAATATCATTTATATACGTGTGCTGTATGTATATATATATATATATATATATGTATATGTATATGTATATGTATATATGATAGTAACTTGTTTGGTTATAATCAACTTTTATTTTAAGGGAAAATCGTAGGTAGAAACATTTCCCACGATGGAACGGAAGTAAGATAAATGTGTACGCGAGTTAAATCGATGTTCCATTCGGTTCTACAGCTTCATGCCGTACCGAAAGAAGGTCTTACAGTATTTTTCTATTATATTTGTATATAATCATATAACTTCCTACGCCGATCGTGTTCAAGTTTCTCCTTTTTATTCGATGCATTCCGCATAACAACGTGAAAGTCGTTCAGGTTGACATTTCGTCCTCGGCGACAACGATGGCGATAGAATTCAATTGCACGCGATTTTATTCGGTAAGAATTCGTTCGTATCAATTTTGAACATATCCGAAAGGACACATTTACATTTTTTTCCTTTCACCAGCGAAAATCCTGATCAACGGGATTGATAACAAAAAAAAAAAGAAATAAAAAAAGAATATATATATATATATATATATATATATATTTATATACACACACCTACTACATATATTATCCGATTGTCACAGTATTTTAAACCTCTAATGTCGGACAAGCGGCTTATATTTTAAAGCCGAAGAAACTTAAGTAATCGATCAAACGGGAAGGTTCGAACCCATCGCTGAGGTCACCGAGTCCAATTCTCGAATCGAGTCTATCCCAATGATGGGTACAGAGCCTAAGGCCAAAGCGTGCATCTATTTCTCTTTCCTTTCTCCTCCCACAGTTCTAAACTATCAGTATACTTTCGTCCCTCCTGCCGAGCAGATCGAATGATCCCTCGCGTGTTGGAAGGTCTTCAAGTTCCGTACGATGGGTTGGGCAGTAGGTCAACCCTTTCGACCGTGCGAGCAAGCCGCAGCCTGCACGAAATCCCACTGCAACGCCATATTTCAACTTCTCGCCGATTCCCGGTCTATCCGCCTACTCCCTCCTATCCTCTCCTACACTTTTCCACCCTAAGCTTCCCTCCTCCCCTTCCACCACCTTCTCCTTCCCAACGCTAAGAAACTTTTTGATCGGCATTAACAAATCTCCGATCTATTTTCTTCCATTTCAAATGCATTCGTTCGTGCATCATTGTTACATCCTTTTGACTATGCGATAATATTTATCCATTCGTTTGAAAACTTTTCTATCGTTTGAAAATGTTCTCATTAAACTCGAACTTATTAAGTTCAATGCAAAAACGTTTAGGGAACGTCTGAACTCTAAAAGATCCGAAGAGATTATTAGACCACAACGAGATGCACGAGAACGATTCATAATTAGCCTCGACGCTGTCCGAACAAAGTCGAGCTCCGTTAAATCTGACCTCGCCAGAGAGAGAGAGAGAGAGAGAGGAACGGCATGCAGATTACTCTTTGGTTTAATAACGCCTTGTTCTCCGTTACTTAACAACACCGAACGATCGATTAAACTAGCGCCAACTTTCGAAATGTCATCTCTTCGTCGTTCTCTTAAAATGTTTCCGACGTTAAACGAAGTTATTTATCTCAAAAAAAAGAAAAAACAAAAAGAAAAAAAAAGAAAAAACAAAAAGAAAAAAGATGACAAAGCAGCGGCAATAACTAACTCAATTACCGATTTCTAGGATTCATTTATTCACGAAGAACGTTAATTAATTAGAAGTCACGTGTGGTTGTTTTTTGTAATTTTTTCTTTCTTTTTTGTTTTCTTTATATATATATATAAAATTTATTTTTCCCAGTAAAATATTCAATGAGATCCTGAGAAGATAGAAAGAAAAGGGGGAAAAAATAGAAAAATAAAATAAATAAAAAAGAATTAGCACTCGTGGAAAAACTTAGAGGGAGGGAAGAAAAAATATAACGAGATGTCTCCTCATTGGTAGAAATGATCTTTGCGCATTGTACATGCGCGCACAGTACGAGAAAGAGAGAGAGAGAGAGAGAGAGAGAGAGAGAGAGAGAGAGAAGAAGGATTAATATCGGCGATGCTCGAATTACTTTAAACGAGACTACGACAAAGGCAGGCTCGATCCGGCCGAGGATATACCAGAGTGCACGACGAGCTCGTACTTATTTCCGGAACGCTGTCCTTTTTCTCTCGTTACGAGGACGGAATTACATACTCGAGCGAACGAACGCGCGAGCCCGCGAAACGGTGAAATTTATTTCACGGCTTCTGCTACGTGCTTTCCCTCTCGCTGACAAGACTCCGTTTCGTCCGGGACCTCGTTCGATCTTTCTTTTTTTTCTCTCTCTCTCTCTCTCTTTTTCTTCTTCTTTTCTTTCTCTCTCTCTCTCTCTCTCTCTCTCTCTCTCTCTCTCTCTCTCTCTCTTTTACAATTTCTTTTTTACCTTTACTTACTCGTAATAACTATCAGAATCTATCGCTCTCATTCGTCTGTCTATTCCTTCGATATATTATATTTCATTTGATATTAGAAAGTGCAAAGATTATGTGGATTAATCTTAATTCATCTTATCTGTTTGCAGAACATATTTCAATTAATTATGGTTATTATCCGTTCGATTCGGTATTATTTAAACGCCACATTGGTATATATTTATATTAAATAATATCGTCAATATTTATAACGGAATATCATTAATCCTATACCAATTTAGACGCAAAACAGATGCAACAATTAATATGTAATTATTTACATCGACTGAAAGTATTCATATATGTATGTGTGTGTGTCTGTGTGTGCATTGACTATTTATTTTACAAAATACTTGAAATTAATTAATGAAATACTGATCAAATAAATTGAATTTAAGTGATTAATTGTATCCATCATTTCTTTGAAACTGATTGATGACTCAACAAAATAGGAGAAACAAAACAAAAAATATCTTTCGAAGATTCTCCAAAGCACTTGGAGATGATTCCAAGTCACTTGTAATTTTATTTTTATTTTCTCTCTCTCTCTCTCTCTCCCCTCTCCCCCTTCTTCTGTCTGCTTGTCCTTCTCTGTCTTCGAAGAATTTTTTCGAGAAAATCCCCCCCCCCGTCCCTCCTTCTTATCCAATACGAAGATTTTTCAAGTATATCGTATAAGTTTCCTTACGATACCCTCCGGCTGGACTTAGCGTTTCGAAGTCGCCGGATAATTTCAGAGTGTCCTCGTTTCGACGATGATGATCAGCCGGAATTTTCTGGAATAATCCGAGGAAGCTGAGAGTTTAGAGCTACTCGTTCTATAACATATACCTACATCTCTAAGATTTTAGAAACTATTCGTCGAAATATTTTGCGAGTTACGAAAAGATGACGAATATGCATTACACGAGTCTCCATATCTGTTACGTTTTGTTACATCTCGTTGGTCATCTTGTTTATTTCATTTTTCACGATTAAATCAATTTATGGATGTAACATACAATTATATAAATCATAGCATTTCGTTCTTTAAAATCTTTATCCACAGGAATTTCACGTATAGTAATTTAAAATAATTTTATGATTAATGGGAAAAAATTCCCAATCTATATTCTTTATTCTCTTTTTCCCTTCAGCAGTTGTGAAAATATTGATTTAATCGGTTTATTATAAAATTATTATCATCGGACCAACGAAGTTATCACGCGTTATCGAAATTCTCTAATCGGGAAAAGACATTTCTTTTGACAAATTTTCGTAAAAGGATTGAGCTATCGATCGACACGTCAATTACGAAAAGAGAAAGTATAGACATAGTTAATTAAAATTAGATACGCGTTCGCATGAAATGCGCGTTACATAATGATCATCTGTGAATTACGTTTTCAAATAATGTTACAAAATTTTTCACCGACAAAACCTCTCTTTCTCTCTCTCTCTCTCTCTCTCTCTCTCCCCCCCTCGGTTATTCCAATAGGTAATACTTTCTTATTAATATACAGAGAAAGAACTTAACACGTTACGTCATTTCATATGAATTTATCGTATCGTGAATTTATACATATCGAAATTAATCGGTATAATATATAGAAATGAGAAGAAGGAAATATAAAGAAAAGTTCGATAAGTTATAAGGTAAGAAGTATAAAAATGTTAATTTGATTGAGTCGACATGTTCGAACTTTAATATTTTTCGATCGACGACGTAAAGATATGACCGACTTCCTTACTCGTATGTTTACACGGGAAAAAAAAGTCTTTCGTCGCAATACTTGTCGTATTGCGGATCGATCGACAGGTCTTAGCGATAAGTACAGGATGTATCTCATAAATACATAGCGAAATCGTCGTATAAGGAGTCTCCCTGACTTTGAACCACGTCGTAGTTTTCTCTTTTTCTCTTTCTCTCACATACTCGCGCTATCTAATACACATTAGCCTTTATACTCGTCAGCCTTGCTTTTCTTCAATTTTTCATTGGAAGAAAATCAAGGACGTTAGGGATCGATAATAGAACCGGAACATAACGTTTAAAAAAAAGATATGCGCTTAAACCGGTTGCTTCCTCGTTCGATAAATAACATTATTTTGTATTTAAGAACAAATGGAGGAAGATATTATAAGGATGATTCTCTTGAATGAAATTAATTGGATAAAGGACTCGAAGGTAGGATCCGTGAAATCGTTCCTTCTTAGAGATAATTGATCGTAAATAATCGAACTATAGAAAATGATATCGCGCTGATGAGAATCGACTAAGGATAAGACAAGAATCGCGAGTTTCAACGACGAAAGATCGTCGGTATCGTATGCGTCTATTCGAAACTTTAATTGGCTTCGAATTAATTAATGAACTGCGTCTCATGACGTGTTACACATCCGCAAGGACTAGCATATCTAAATTGTATGTGCCTGTGTATGTGTATGTTGTCTGTGTTTGTTTGTTTGTGTTTTTATAGAGAACGAATTTTACATAACAGGAACGTTTGCGCAAGTTGATTCGGAATACTCGGTACATTTCTTGGAAAAATGCAATGATATTAATTGACAGCTTGTTCGTCCGTTCGTACGTACTCTCGAAGAAAATATTTATTTCAAATAGATTTATTAGTTTACCATGTATTTCCATTGAAAACTCTAGCAAGGAGATAATATGCATATTGCATTTATCTCGTTGATAAAAGAGAATAAATATATTTTAAACGAAGATAAAGAAGAGAAAGGAAAAATGGCGAACGGAAATGCGAAGAACTATGTCGTTAATTTGTATTTTTTATCGCTCTCAATAGAAAGTTCATTGTATCTATCTGTCTCTTTCTCTTTCTCTCTCTCTCTCTCTCTCTCTCTTTCGTTCATTCGCTCTTTTTTGCTCCTTTGCTCTTTCGTTGCGTTATGCTTCTCGAATCGCTTTTATGAGAATGATTTTTATCTCGTTTCGTTGAGTTATGATCATTGCCATTTATTAAAGGAAAGAGACACGTAATCGTAATATCTCTATTTATAATTGAGTACACAATTTTTGGAAACTGTGCATACAAACACACACATGCGCTCTCTCTTTTTCTCTCTCTCATACACATAACATAGAGCAGACGCGTTATCTCTAGTTATCTCATTGAAAAAGATAAGGAAAACAAGCTGCTCATACAATTTCTAGGGCCCACGTTTATCGACCGGCCCTGACCTTACCGAGGCAGGTTCGTTGAACCGTTGGATCCAGAGAGATGTCAATTGATCACACGGTTGGACAAAGCTGTGTCGATCTAGTTGTACACTATATATGTATATATAATATATATACATACATATATCTACGTCTTACCTTTCTGTAAGACGATTCGTCCGTTATGCATGTACGTAAGTACGTTTCGTTGCATCCATCTGGATGATGACACCAGATTGAAAAAGAAAATATCATCCTTTTAAATACGATGAGTCTTCGAAAGTCGAAAAGATTTATCAATCAAAATTACAATATTATTTGCTTCTTAAATAAAAAAAAAAAAAAAGAATGATTTATAATCATCGAAAAATTCATATAAACTTCTATCGTTACTCTGAATTTCTGTACGTAATAAAGTTCAAAATCCTTTTGAAAAGAAATGAAAAGAAAAAAAGAAAAAATATCAAAGTAATTTCTCAAAGAAAGGAAGCTATTTTTCACGGTTAATAGATTCCCATTTTTCTGTCGATTAATTAAAGAGAAGGATTTATTAAGTTCGATTAGTTGGAAATTTGTGCAGATAAGGGAAACGCGTTGTTAATCGAGAGAGTTTCGCGCGCCCGTGCGCGCGCGAAATGAACGTGATGCCTTCGGGCCATCATCATCATCATCATCATCATCAACAACAATAACAGAGAGAGAGAGAGAGAGAGAGAGAGAGAGTATGACCGTAGGCTTCGAATATTATGTCACGCATTAGACGATGAAGCCATGTAACACGGAGACGTAATCGCTGAGAAATCCGGTAACCGACTTTCACGTGTACACGCTTCCATACATTTTCATTGGACTTGGATCGAAAAATCGATTGATTTCATTCACAAATTTTATCGTATTGAATGATCGATTTTACAAATATTTTATTTTATTTTTCTTTTTTTTTTTTTTTCTATTTTCATTATAATTCATCGTCATCGTTAATTATTATTCTTTTTTCTAGAGGTCAGAGGCACCACCAGAGCACTATGCAGTTGAACTCGTAATAGTCGGACCGACTTAAAGGAATAAGGGAAGAGGAAAAGGAAGTGGTCGGGGAAAGTGACGATAGATGATACAAAAAATGGCATCCACCAGTGGACACAAGAGGAACGGTTCAAGTTCGAGCATGTTCGCTCATAAGCGAACCGAATCCGGAGGTGGCTTCATCGGTCACAAACGATCCGAAAGCGGTCACAAACGGGCCGAAAGCATATCCAGTGCCTTTGGCCACAAGCGTTCCGAGAGTGGCCACAAAAGAAACGAGAGTGGTGGTGGTTTTGGCCACAAAAGGTGATTATATATATATATATATTCTGTGAATCCTTTATTTCTAATCCATAGACGATTAGAGAAATAAAAAAGGAAAAAGTCCTTTTGACGTAGATTTGTAGAACCTTACGAGAACACGCTGTGTCTCTCCCCTCTTTTAATCTCCCCCCAGAGGGGCATGCCCAAGTGATTTCGAATAATCGAAAGAGATCTCTAACGAATGCCTGGAGCGCGCAACCATAGAAAAAAAACTACTACTTTTACTACTTCCACTATTACTAACTAAGGCCATTTTTTTATACACCACTTCTCGGCTATTTTTAATCGATTCGAACGAATAAACGCACAATACTTTTCGCAAATTTGCCCGTGCGAACATTAATCCGATCGATCGATGTCGTTGCATTTCGCTTTAACGAATCTACGAATAAACGAATCGTAAAAAGGTTGACATACGAAATTACTTCGTTCCGATAGACGATAAAGCTTTTTGAGCATTAAATCGTTCGTGCCAAAGAGTAATTGATCTCTTTATCTTCTTCTTCTTCATTCTTTTTTTTTATATTACTATCGTTGTTATTATATTTTATTTATTTATTTTTATTTTTTTTTTCTTTTTCTTTTTTTTTTAATACATCGACCAAAAGAAATTAATTGATTCGTCGCAAATATTTCGCTGAGTCGGACATTTACATTTAAAAAAACGATACCAAGGAAACAAATAAAATGACAAAAGTATTTTCGATATATATATATATATATATATATATCCTGTCAGCAAATAAATATCATATCGTACTCTCAACGCTCGTTCGTATAAAGCTAATCCAAATAAGGTACCGCTTAATTACATTCGATTGGAATATTCGTCGGAGCAAAGATCCGACGTCCGAGTACGTCCTAGGTCATATGTCTTTTTTTTAGGTCATCGTCCATTCCCGGTTAGAGTTCTATTCGTCTTAGAATTTGTTCTATGATTTATGTAACGACTTTGAGAAAAAGGAAATGAGCATTTTAAAGTCATATGAGAAAACGTTTGCCTCAAACTCTTACGTCCTCCGTTCGGTTATGTGATCACGTTTTCTTTTTCTTCTTCTTCTTCTTCTATTTCTTCTTCTTCTTCATCTTCTTCTTTCACGCGATGCAATTCTTTATGAGAGAAATAAGAAAAAAGAAATAGAAACGAAAGCACGTGACGATGTTTCATAGCGAGTTTAGAAAATCGTCAACTGGATACGTATTTTCTCGTAGAAAAAGTTTCATCGTTGTTGGAAGACTAGAATACTCTTATTACCCTAGCAGAGGTAATACGATCCTTTGGTCGAAGGGAGTCTTGCATGAGATCCATGTGAAACATGGTTAAAGTCTTACCAGACAAGTCTATTCCAACGAGAAAGGGTGTCCTGTCCATAGACTATTCACCTTTCTTTAGTTTCCGCAACGTAATCGATACCAACGAACGTCTAGTAAATTTTCAAGCATCTTCTTTTTCTTTCTTTTTTTTTTTTTTTTTTTTCTTTTATTTTCTTTTCCTCTTAAAATAAAAATTATTACGTAATTATAGATCGTCGATAAGTTCGGGCAATAGCGTTATTACGTCCACTATCGTGACATCATGAGAATATCGTTATCGTTAAGCTAATTTTCAATTAACGTAGTGCAAAAATATCCTTCAGGTCCGAGTCCGGTAGCAATTATCACGCGGGACATCGACGGAATGAGAGCATGTATGCCATGACAGGACTGTACGCCGAAAGTGCTGGCACGGGAACCGATGAAAATGCGGATCCTTTGCAACCAAGCGGTAGCAGACTGACTCATGATACCGTAATAAGATGTCACAGTAGAAATCCAAGTTCCGGCCTTGTGGATCATAGGTGAGTACATCAAATTCATTTTTATTTTATTCATGTATCGTATCGCGCAACCCATAACGATCGTCTTTAGTAATTAACAATGTATTTAAAAGAACAGAGAAAAAAGAAGAGGAAAGAAAAATCGCATTAAATGATTTACGAAAAAGAAAGAATGAGAGAAATTAATTGTTAAAATACAAGTATGTTAAAGCTAGAAGAAAATTCTACTATTTTATACGAGCACGTTCTCGTGATAAAACGTCAGAAACTTCGTCAACAATATATCGTGTTAATCGTAGGAGTTTACATATATGAGCGTGCAATTTTTTCTTTCTCTCTCTTTTATATTTGTTTTTGTTCATGTAAATACGCGATCGTTACGCAAGCAACTCACGCGTAAAACCACAATGTTTAATCGTTCATACATACATATATCATTGTCGTCAGTATTCATTCAAAATGTTAAACCACAGCGTAACACGAAGGGTCATGACTAATACTGTGATTAACGATTTATAATTGATATAAGTGGATTACAAAACTCTGCGAGTTCTCGTAGATAAGAAAGAGAGAAAAAAAAAAAAAAAAAAAAAAAAAAAAAAAAAAAAAAAAACCTATCGAAAGATATTTTATTTTATTTATTAATCGCGCGCGGTCTATATCTGTTTCAAAATTATACGTAATGTTTTTCTCTTATCGAGAGAAAATGAATACTGAATAATTCCCATTAGAGAGATTCTGTGAATTCGATCGAAATGGAAAATGAGAGGAGTAAACGTGAACGCATAATCGAGAACTCGCGTCACGACAGTGATGCGAGAAAGTCTTTTCCGGTGAGCTAACGAAAGAAAGATAAAAAGGATAAAGACTAAAGAAAAGGAAAAAAAAAAAAAAAGAAAGAAAGAAAGAGAGACGATGACGCGGCGTCGAAGTAAGAGCATTGCGAAAGCGTTTCGAAATGTTTGCACGGGACGGAATCGCGACGTAAGACTTTCCGGATCGTAGAAAGTAAGACAACTATAGGAGCAATAACGGCAACACCATCGAGCATTACGTTTGTGTTGCTCGGTAAAACGATGCCGACCCTGACACGTATTCGCCATGTGTTTTTGTATGTGTGTACATACATACATATATATGCGTGCGGAATAGATTTGCGGAGAATATTTTTTATCTAATTGTTCCAAGCATACTTTCGCCAATCCTTTCGGTCGATTCGAAAGAATAGTTCCTTAGATGGAAATCAGGTTAATGGCCGTATTCCGATATCCTCCAAAAGTATCTTTCAGCTTTTCCTTTTCTTTTTTCTTTTTTTTTCTTTTCTTTTTTATTACGAATTCTTATCTATTAAATGTTCTTCCATATTCTAAGAATTTACGTCATTGTCTTTACGATATGACGCACGAACTTTAAAAAAATATACATTGATACGCATGTATAGACGGTATGATGTATTATAATCGTTAACGATCGATATTACTTGAGCGTAATATAAACTATCTTAAAACTTAATATTAATTCTTCATGCTTTGATATAAACTATCATCTTTAAGTTCATATATATTGAAACTTTATAGATTTATGCGGATCATGATCGTTCAAATATTTTTCCAGAGACTTTATCATCAAATGTCACAGCAGGAATCCCAGTGCTTCCATGGTGGACAGGTAAAAAGAGAAAAGAATTATTAATCAATTTGAGATTTTATTCTTTCTGTTTCTTTTTTTTTTCTTCTTCTTCTTCTCCTCTGTTTTTCTTTGTAGGACCGAAAAAGAAAGGGCCCAAACGCCACCGTTCAATCCAGACTCGAAGGACTGCGGAATTCTAAGCTGTAGGCCGGCCTTCATTCAAAGATTCGCCGGTATAAAGGTTGGTAATCGTAATTTGTTCCATGAACGAATCATCGTTTAGGCGTGACTTATTTTAAGTCACAACCCGTTACTCGTTAATTCGTCTCTTTTAACGGGTCTACGTGGATGTACATCACAAGTTTGTCGTGAGTCATCGTCTCTTACGGAATTAAAATCTTTTTATATTACTAGACGTTGCGACGAGTTACTAGAGAGCAAAGTTTTCGACGTTGAAAATTTGTCTTCGACCAATACGTATATACATATATACATATGGATATTGTTATAAACAACGAAATAAAATAAAAAAAAAAAAAATATATATATATATATATATGCATACATTTGATTTGACTTTGAATGGTTGTACGATTACAGGTGTTCGTATTCCTCCTTTCATTCCTCGTAACTCTACAACAAGCACTTAGTTCTGGTTATATCAATTCTGTGATCACAACTATTGAAAAAAGGTTTGAAATCCCGTCCAGCCTCTCGGGCCTCATTGCCAGCTCGTACGAAATAGGCAACGTCATTACTGTCATCTTTGTGAGCTATCTCGGTAGTCGCAGACATATTCCTGTTTGGATAGCCATTGGTAAATGCCTTAACGATAACTACGTTCGCTCTAGTTAATTTAATCCGTTATGTCATATCAATGTCTCTACAATAACATTAACGAATTTAGGTGCTGTTATCATGGGACTGGGATCGATGATCTTTATGGTACCGCATTTTACCGCCGAGCCTAATTTAACGACGACTTCGAACAATTCGAGCTCGGATAACATTTGCCGTGGCGTTTCGTTGCGCGAACAAGACATGGGACTCGGTAAGTTAATAGGAGGGGGGCAAAGAAAAGGATTCAAAAAAAAAAAAAAAAAAAAAAAAAAAGAAAAAAAAAATCGAATTTGTAATCTTTTTATTGTTAATTTTATTATTAACAGGACGTTTGTCATCGGGTTTATCGTCGCCGCACAACAATTTGAGAGGCGATAATTGTATACAGGGATCTCCATCGAATGCTGGTCCTGTTATGCTCTTTGTGCTCGCTCAGTTATTGTTAGGTTGCGGAGGTTCTCCTCTATTTACTCTCGGTACTACTTACATAGACGATCATGTGAGACCAGAGAGTGCTTCTTTGTACATCGGTAAGCGTTCAACTAACCAGCCTCGCCAGATGGGAATTGATTTATCAGTCTAAGCAATCCCTTTCTTCGTAAAAGATGACTACGACGTACCGTATCCGTTTCATTCATTTTTTTAGGATGTATGTACAGTATGGCGGCTTTTGGACCAGTATTAGGTTTTCTTCTTGGGGCATATCTTCTGTCATTCCACATGGACTCTTTCTCCGGGACGATTATTAGTATCGGTAAGTGAAATGTTATTTCAGGTTGCATTCTATCTGGATCGAAACGTTTCAACAAATTATATTTAGATCCTGGAGATCATCGGTGGGTCGGAATGTGGTGGGGCGGATTCTTACTCTGCGGTTTACTACTGATAATGGTGGCAATACCATTCTTTAGTTTTCCTAAAACATTGCAACACGAGAAAGAGAAAATAAGGATCATCGAGAAAAACAAATCCACTTCTCAGAAGGAGAAGGAGCAATCCAAGGAACCGAAGAAGGAGAAACTGGATGATACTGGATACGGTAAAGATGTGAAAGGTAAATAGACTATTACGATTCGTACGAAGATAATAAATATATATGGTAAAATATGGTTTATAATCGATTATTTTCCATAGATATTCCGCGTAGCATGTGGAGACTCGTTTGCAATCCCGTATACGTGGTGACCTGTTTGGGTGCTTGTATGGAATTGGTGATCGTCTCGGGCTTCGTTGTTTTTCTACCGAAATATCTCGAAACGCAGTTCAGTCTTGGGAAGAGTCAAGCGAGTATATTTACCGGCTCGATAGCTATACCGGGTGCATGCATTGGTATTTTCTTCGGTGGATGTTTGCTGAAACGATTAGAACTGAGGCCTAAAGGCGCGGTCCAGTTTGTTCTTGTCTCTAACATAATATGTTTGGTTTGTTACGGTCTCTTATTTTTCTTGGGTTGCGACAACGTGAAAATGGCCGGGACCACTATACCGTACTTTAACAGCAGCACGAAAGGTCCAGAACCTTTCCAAGTAAATCTCACTGCCGCATGCAACTTCGGTTGTGAATGTCGAATGACCGACGTTGAGCCGGTCTGTGGAAATAACGGCCTGACGTACTTCAGTCCTTGTCACGCTGGATGTACAGCCTTCAGTTCGAAATCTAACTTTACGAATTGCGCATGTAAGTCGATAGAAAGGAACATTTTGTTATTTATTATTTCGAAAAAGAAAAAAAAAGAAAAGAAAAAAAAAATCTCAGGATTTACATTGATGCGAGACTATTGTCGTTCACAGGTATACACGGTAATTTAACTATGCTGCCACCAGCAGCACCAGAATTTGCGGAAGTAACCGTAGTACCAGTAGCGACTGCTGGTCCGTGTACTTCACCCTGCAGAACGATATTTCCCTTTTTGATTCTTCTATTCTTCATGACGTTTATCGTGGCTGTAACCCAAATGCCTTTGTTGATGATAGTTTTAAGGTAAGTTACGAATCGATATAACAAACGGTTCATAAATTCCTTAAACCTGTTTATTTCTATCACGCTATAGATCTGTATCGGAGGAAGAACGATCATTCGCTCTTGGTATGCAATTCGTAATCTTCAGACTGTTTGGTTATATACCAGCGCCTATTCTTTTTGGTAATTTAATAGATTCAACGTGTTTATTGTGGAAAAGTACTTGCGGCGAGAAAGGCGGCCGATGTCTCTTGTACGACATCGAACAATTTAGATATAGGTAAGAGTGTATATATATATCCTTGAAAGTTTATCTTACAATACTTTTGGCTATAATATGTTTTGTATTATACAGGTATGTAGGTCTTTGCGCTGGCATAAAAATCTTGGCACTAGCATTGTTTCTGGTTGATTGGTGGCTCGTAAGAAGGAGAAGACAAATGGAGGATCAGGCTCCTTCCTTCACCGTCAATGAATTCGTAGGATCAATTATTAGTCTCGACAAATGTAAGTCATTTTTTTTTTTTTTTTGTTTTCAAGTAAATCTTATTAATCGCATATGACGTCTCTGTACGGCGTATATCGAATCGTACTTGCCTTATTATAGTATTTGAGGAAAAACCTCATCAACATAATTTAGGGGATGGCGATGTGAACTCACCGAGCTCCGATGGATTAACGCCATCCTCTGTTTCTTCGCCTACGGAGCCTACAAAGTCGACGAATCTCGAAGAAACAGAATCTTCAAATCATACGCAGGACTCGAATGAAACGGCGAATCGTTTGAAAAACATGATGATGGATGTCGATGTACCAGATACGAGGCAAACACAATTCGCCACTCGTGAACAGGAAGTAGATACGAAGCCTTCGATTGGTAAATCAGAAAGTCGTGATCAGAATGTTTAATGTTTATTTCGGACTAGGAACTATAAAAATAAATCTATCGAATTGGTGATAAAAAAATTTGTGACAAATTATTAGAGAATTCATTGTAAATATAAAGTGTTCATTGTTGAGAAGCGCCCACTAATCTTTACAGTCATAGAACTTATGTATACGACTGTCGCACTCGATAAATAATGAATGAATAAATGTGACTTTCGGTGCTCGTGAATATGTTTCGAAGAAATTATTATAAACGGGATAGAAAGAACTTGCAGTCAATATTTTTCTGTTAGCGTGATCATCGCGCTCGAACTCGATAGAAAAAAATATATATATATATACGTACATATATATGTACATATAAATATAAGTATATACATATATATATATATATATATATATATATATGTATATGTATATGTATACACTTATATATATCGGATTAGTTTTCTATGTATTCGTATATTTCACATAAAATGCATACGTAGCTATGAAATATTAAACTCTTGCATTTGAAGAAGAAAGAGTGCTGTTTATCTTCCGCAATAATTTGTCACAGATTTCGATGAAATGGTTTAGCTATTATAAGAAGATGATATCAGTAAGTGTACATTTTTATGGCATTGCGATGTGTAAATAGATTAATGATAGGTTGTACGACTCATTTAAAGAGTGCAGTTCGAGACTGTACCGTTATTGTGTGGCTGAATCTATACTGTTTTTACTCTAAATGATACATTATACGAAACGATAGCACAAGATAAGGCTAAAGATTAAGTACACGGAGAAACGATGGAATTTGTCATCGTCTTTGGTACAAGTTGTCAAGAAACGAGCCTTTATCGCGACTGCTATGTAAAACAAAAGGCCAACGCGAAGACGAAATTGTAAATATAAAAATCCTGCCTTAAGAACTACAAGACTAGACAAAACTTAAAGTTAAATATAATTAACTAAGTTAACGAAACTAATGATCTATATATTTAAACATTATTATCCGCAGATCAAGAGCTGAGATTTATTTTATAACTAGATTTTAGGCTTTCTCACAAAAAAAGTAGTCAATTTAGAAATAGCGAAGAGTAAAATGACGAAAATCATAGTTGAATCAATAGGATACAATTGAATGGTGTAGTAGAGTTTTATCTTATCCTTTCTAATAGATATATTATACACACGATCATAATCCCACGCTTTGAAAAGAGCGGCACGTGATCTCCGATGATTGTTTCTTCGGCTTCTTAAGTAAATCTATTTTATAGAATCTCAAAGTAATATCACTTGCGGAAAAATGGCTTTCGTCGAAAATGAACGTACGATTTCTTTCTTTCTTTCGTTTCGTTTCTTTTCTTTTCTTTTCTTTTCTTTTCTTTTCGATAAGATATTTCGTAGAATGCGAAAGACGCTTCCAAGCAACCAAAATCTATATCATTTTCCGTACGTATGGATTGAGGATCGATCGGATTTCAATATCAATCTATGGGACCTTACTGTCTCCGATAAGTTTTTGGCTTCGATGCAATTAGCTTGCTCGTAATGAGGATGCTACTAGTTTTGTACCTGAAAGCCTCTCGAATCAATTTCGATGTATAAAAGATGAAGATGAAGACGATAACGATGACGATGACGATAATGATGAGGTAGGAGAAGGAAGAACAAAGAAAAAAAATAAATAAATAAAAACTAGAAAGAAACTATATAAACTCACTCAGGAATGAAATTCTATAGAGAGTAAGGGCACTTTTAATTTAATTCAGAATATAACATGAAACGGGGGAAAAAAAAAAAAATAATAATAAAAAACGAGTGTTAAGAATATATATATCTCCTCGAAGCCAGGAAAAATTTTGCCTTAGCTTATGAAGAAAGTACGATCAATTCATTTTAAGTTTTTATTTTCGATATTTTCAACTTTCTTATCTGCTCGACGTAAATCCTTTCGCGAAATAGTATTTTACGTCTGACAACAACTGTTAACAAAGAAATAGAACAAGAAAAAGAAAAAAGAAAAAAAAAAAAAAAGAAAAAAAGAAGAAAGAAAAATGATTTAACGTGCTTTTCTATATATAGAAAAACGTAGTCTCTCGATGATATTAAAGAAATTCAAGAAACCCTGCGTTGCCGCAAATGTAAACTTTATGCAAATTACTTACGTTCGCGTTTTCACACGTGTATTTATCACGGTATCATCACTCTTGCTGTTTGGTCCGTCACTGTCAATTTTTCAAAGTGTAGTATACACGCTACTATATTTTAGAGGCAATTTTCACGTTTGATGTAAAACGATTCCTCAAAGCCGACCGTTCGCATCGTTTTTTCGAAACAGCGATGATCTCTTTAATGACTACGTTATTGCGATGCACTTATATATAATATATATATTATATATATATATATATATATATACACACCTATATAACTTTGTGATATAAATTTCTTCCGAGCGGTAGACTTTGACGAACGCCCGTAGATCGTAACAAAGAAGTGCTGTGAATAGAAGAAGAAGAAGAAGAAGAAGAAGAAGAAGACGAAGAAGACGAAGAAGAAGAAGATTGAGGGGTAGAGGAGGAAAAAGGATAAAAAAAAAGAAAAAGAAAATCTAAGTACATATACATAAATAAATGGCAAATCAAACTCAGTTCAACTTACACGCCGAAGGGAACGGAGAAGGGATCTCCACTTCGGATACTTGCAATTGTACATAAAATTATAGTTAGAAAAAGAGAGAGAGAGAGAGGGAGAAAGAGATAGATATAAATACCGTGCGATTACGAGCCATTTTTACGAGCTCGAAGTCGCGGTCGTGTTGCTTCGACGTTTCTTACATTTCTGAATGAAGATGCATCGAACGAATCTTGCACGGCTACAATAATAATAAGTATAACGAATCTTACGTTACTTAAGTACTTTTGTAAGAATTTTATTTTTGAATGATTATTTTTTTAATTTTTCTCCCACTATATTGTCTCTATCTTTTTACTTTGTTCTCTCTTCTCACGACGACACGTAGTTTGTTATGTTTTTTCGTCGATGATATTAACGAAGCGTTTTAATTGAATAATTCTCTTTTAATTAATATCCTGTTAACGTCAATATACACCCATGCTATCGACAGATAAACTGCGATAACTATTAATACCGATACTACTCGCTAAAATTAGTACTACTACTACTATTACTACTACTACTACTACTACTATTACTACTACTATTACTACTACTATTACGATTACTCTTATCGCTATTATATTGTTATATATTTAATTACTACAATTATGATTTTAGTCTTGAATTTTCTTGTCAAGAGACCGTAGTGTGTACGTAACATTCCCAAGCGCGGCAGTAATCTGGATTAAAATTATAAAATAGCGAAAGAAAAATAAATACGATCAAGTATTAGATAGGATTTACTATAGTAATAAAATTTAAATCTAAAAATGTTATGTTATAATGTATATATAAATATATATATATATGTATGTATATCATGCATGTATGTATGTGTATATGTATATATACATCATATGTATGTATTATCGTCACAATGTAAACTGCTTATAGATGTAATGTATTTTTTGTAGGGACCATAAATATAAGCAGAAACACTATACATATATAAAGAGTTTCAATCGGTGAAGAAAAGTGCGGAGAGAGTAGGCACAATGAAGTATGTCAAATTCGTGAAAGCAATACATGCGTGGCACGAGAAGTTCCTAGAAATAATCAATTTAATGTTCGCGTACATAAATATAAATATAATAACTATGTACGTTCGTATAAAAACGTATGCGTATATAATAAAAAGAAAAAAAAAAAAAAAAAAAAAAAAAAAAAGAAAAAAAATAACAAAAGAAAAAACAGAAAAAAAAAACAGAAAAAAAAAAGAAAAAAAGGCAGAATAAAAAAGAACAAAAAAAAATATATTTATATTTGTGTATATATCACATGTTGATATATAACGTTAATCGTATTAAATGTTAACGATAAAGAGAGACGAAGAAAAGGAAATACCAGTTACTACGGAATTCTTCTCTCTTTTTGTGCGAAACTATGCACGCTAACACGTTTTATTTTGTTCAATGAAAAATATCATATTTAGAATACGAAAGTAAATGAAATGTAACGCGCTACACCGATCTTCTAGGAACTTCTCTGCGGGAGCAACAATTAATTAATTAAAGAACGAGATTACGGATCGCAAAGGAAAACGGAAAAAATACAAAGAGAAAGAGAGAGAGAGAGGGAGGGAGAGATGAAGAAACAAAACAAAATAAAAATAAACCGTGAATACTGATACTTTCTCCCATTGGTGGAATAAGTTTTATCGGACTTCGCTGCGTTATGCATTAAAAAATAAAATCAGTGCACCTTTTATGATCGTAATCGCGTTTTTGGAAGTATGCCTTAAATTGCAATGGAGTAAAGAAATATGGAATAGTAAAGAAAAATGAAGATAAATCTATGCATAGACAGGAATATACATTACATAAATTTTAATCATGATCGCGAACGTCTACGAACGTCGTCGAGCGTGTTTCCTACTACGTATTTTGCGTGGTCTTGTAAAAAAAAGAAAACAATGCCGGATTTCAATGGAAAGCTTTCCTATCATATCAAAATCTTCAGTTTTTAACAATGGAAATTGATAATCTCGCGTGTTACGTAATATCTACGTTTAGGAAAAATAAAAGATGTAAGTCTTCTATTGAAGTTCAATGAAACGTTACAGAGGGATTTCAGTTTAACGAATTTCGTTGTAAAATTATTATTATTATTACTATAATGATTATTAATATTATTATTATTATTATTATTATTATCATTATTATTATTATTATTATTATTATTATTATTATTAAGTAGATATATCAATAACTATCTCGCGATAAGAAGGATCGTTAAATAAATAGGAAAATGAATTTATAAAAACGATCCAACACGATTCGAATTTAAGTTATTCGTAGTATCAACTCGAAGCTCTTCTGCGGTTTCGTTTGAGTACACCGGAACAATTTCGAATTTGTTTCTTATCATTGTAATCCAATTTGCAAAGGTCGATCGATCCCCTTAATAATTAATTTCTCTCTTTTCATTGTCAATGAATTCTTTTAAGATCAAATATTTCGTTTCTGCCATGCTATAAACCCAAAAATTATGGATGCATTGTTAAGTACATTAAGAGATAATAATCACAATGGTCGAGATTGCCTTCTACTCGATTTTATTTAAACCTTAATTTTTCAAAAAGAGATAAGGCACAAACAAATAATGTATTTACAATGAATAAATGTTTGGAAAACTGTTATTCAGCGTTATTCATATTATATTATTATTATTATTATTATTATTATCGTGCGATTAATTATATACCGATAGGACGAAGGATATATTTAGATTAAAAGAAGGAAATGAAAAAAAAAAACAGATCGTACATCGTGAATCATTTTAGAAAATCTTTCATCTACTTCCTTTTTAGATTGATAGTGATAAATAATTATCATATTCTTCTAGAAATTTATTTAAAGAGTTATCGATCGAAATGATAGCGTTTTACATATGTCGCTGTATCGTGGCATTTCTTTTCGTTCGATAGATAAAACGTCTCTGCTTTTTCAGTCGAGAACGTTGCTCGTAATATCGCGATAAAACACACTAAATAACAGCCTTCGTGTTCACCGGTTCGGCCATTTTCTTTTCTTTTTTTTTTTTTTCTTTCTCTTTTTTATCCTTTTTATATCGAACATTATTTTTAGCTGTTAACAATAAATACAGTACGCTGTATTTAGATATAAAGAACGTGTTTACAACTTGTTCGGGACTCCGGAGCAAAACGATCAATGATAGTTGGAATGGCGGAATTTATTTTCGATTTTCCGAAAATAAACTATTCAGTGAGAATAATCATGCTTTGCTCGCTCGACCGAGCGCACGCTCACAAATTTGGACGAATTTTATTTCGATAAAACTTATTTAGAAATTTATCGCGTTGCATAATTTACAAGAATCCAAGAATTCTCCAAAGAATCCCATCGGAGAAACGACATTTTAACGTGCGAATAATTTCACTCTTAATATCCATCCGTTTAATCTTATATTATATTGTTCAAGAGAAAATCTATAATAAGCGATGAGTATAAATTTCCAAGAATTCCATTTTTTTCCTCGAATTACAACGTGTGCGATTGTAAAGTCGATCGTAAATACGTTAATTGAAGTTCGGTTAAGGATAAAGCAAAAAAAGTAATAATAATCTACGTTTAGAAATGGAAATGTAATAAATAAAAATGTATTTACATATATCGTAAAAAGAAAAATGGAAGAGAAGAAAAAGAAAAAAACATTCGCGATAGAAAAATTGTTCGATAAGAAGCGTTAAAGCTATTTGAAATTGGCGGCGTAACATGGCGACGACCAATGAGACGATAGTAAGGGTGGCGAAGTCAAACGCGCGGACTTCCGCCATTTCCGTCAGTTGTCCACAGGCTTTTGGAGCGTGCGGACGTGTGCGAGTGCTTCGTAGTATCATTTTCCCCTGTCATCGTTACGGAGTCGCGTTTTCGCTAACGAACGCCTCACCGTACCTTCTAGATTCAATGTGTATGGCGATTCAGGTGAGTTAATTTACAAATAGGAAATATTTTTTTTAACAGAGAAAAACATTATGTGATGGAGACGTATACCGTGGGTGCGGGGGCTAGAGGGAGGGGGGACGTCTCTTTTCGTGTATCTACAACGTGTTACTCCGCATTTCCGTGCGTGCGATTGGTCGCCACGTTTTATCGAGACAAACGAAAGAGTCAATCGTTGAAAAATAATGAGTACCTCGTTAAATTACACGTATTATTCGTTCTCTTTCGAAGGAATCGTTATGATCAGGGAAAGAAAAATAAAAAAGCGCTCGAGACGCGCTCGCTACTGCGGTTCTATGTATGAGTGAATATATATATATGTGTGTATGTGTGTGTGTGTGTGTGTGTGTGTGGGAAGGTTCGGTGTCGCGCACGGTTTCTCTGACGTAGGTTAAACGCTCGGTTCTCTCACTGATGGTGATTGTGTGGTCCGTTGTGCGCTCGAGCACTCGCGCGCCACCTTGTACGCGCGCGCGCGCGCGCGCGACGTTTACGCGCACACAACACGCACACATACACACAAAACAGAGAGAGAGAGCATACGCACGCGCAACTAATACACACGTACAATGCGGATCGTGCCATTTGCGAGGTACGATCCTAGCACACGGACACACATTTACTTTCGAACTACCTCGTTCGACGCGCGTCTCTCTCTCTTTCTCACTCTCTCGAGTTCGTCTATACTCATGTGTGTATGTTCCCTTGTATTAGTGCGGACGACGAACTCTGGCGTGTCCCGACGAAAGCCGGCGTCGGCTCTCCTCGACCATCCTTTTCTCTGTCTCTATCTCTGTCCTCCTCTCTTACACGTACGAACACGCAAATACATACATATATTTATAATGCCTTCTTCCCCCGCGACTTATTTTTCTCTACTTTTTCCTCTTTCTTTGTACAATTTTTTCATTTTGTTGTTTTTTTTTTTTTTTTTTTTTTTTTCTTTTTTTTCTTTTTTTTCACAACCGTGTACTCCGAAAAAAATTTTCTTTCGGCATTCTCCTTTTCATTTTCCTTTACTTATCTTTTCGTTTCGTTTCGTTTCGTTTCGTTACTTCCTTAATGGACTAATCGTCGATAAGGGACGAACTTACTAAAGTGGACAAAGATGAGGAGGACGCGGAAGTTATTTCTCCTCTTGGATGGAGTAGTAGCCTATGTCTCTCTACCCTCGCGGCTTTCTTTCAAAGCACGAGAAGCTTGAGAGAGAGAGAGAGAGAGAGAGAGAGAGAGAGAGAGAGAGAGGGAAATAGAAGAGTCGAAGGGCGCGCCAGGTCGAAAGGATATGGACACGGCTTCTCTCTTTTTCTCTTCGATAAAAATTTCTGAACGTTTTGTAGCCTCCTTCGAAGCAGTTCTTAACTTACCCTTTATATTTTTTCTTTCTTGATTTTACCTTTTTTTTCTTTTTCTTCTTCTTTTTTTTTTTTTTTTTTTTTTTTTTTTTTTTGTTCAAAATCCGAACTTAACCTTTACACCAGTAAAAAGGGTGTTTTACCTTTACGGAGAGAGAAATATTTATTCTTTCATTTTCTTTTTTTTTTTTTTTCTGTCTTTTTTTTTATCTCTCTGTTAATATTTTATTTAACATTTAAAAATTACTCAAACGATACGTAATGACTAAGCTGTGTTTAGAGTTTAGCTTTGTTTTATTATTTAAAACTTTGTGTTTATTTTCTCATGCCGACTAACGTGTTTCTTCGTCCTATATGTGTGTGTATGTGAGTGTATATATATATATATATATATATATATACACGTATGTATGTACAGGTAACAGGTGCTCTTATCGTGCCATTTCTTTTCGAAACTTTGCAATTAATTTTTCTTTTAATATTTTATTCTCTCGACATTATTATTTTCCTTATCGTTTTCCGTCGGATCATTATACTTATCTCTTTAACGTTATTCCACGTGATCAGACTTTAAAAATATATAAAATTTCATATCGACGTTTAAACGGCCTTATCCCGTCGGACTTCTTTATTGCGTTTTGTCAATTTTTATAACTCCGTGAAATAAAGGTAACAATACATTTCTTATCTTATTGGCTTTTTTTATTGCACTTTTATTTATTTTTTTTTTTTTTTCTTTTCATTTCATTTTTTCCTTTTTGTTTGTCTCACCGTTGTACACAGCTACGTACAACGTTCATTTCAATGAAATAGTCTTCGTTCAAATATCTATTTTCCGAGATTAATTGGGTTCGATGAATCGTTAAGAATAGACAATGGGATTCAATTTAAATTGAAATTTGGGGTTTAAACGATTATGTCGATATGCATGGAGAAAGGATGTATTTAGGTGATATACCAGAGAGGAGATGGTGCCTTTTATCGAGCTCGAAAGGAGGTCCGCGTGTCTGCAATGTTGAGGGAGCCATTCGACTACAACGACGACGACGAGTCGCACTACTCCAACAGGAAAGTGGCCTAGACTTCTTAGAGACTACCTTTATCTCTCTCTCTCTCTCTCTCTCTCTCTCTCTCTCTCTCTCTTTTTTTTTACTCGAGTGTCAGGTTAAATAGAATGGAAAAGCTTTAAAGCCGTCTTTTTTCCACTCTTACGAGATATTTGTCGTCTTCTCTTTCTTCGATCTTTTCTCTCTCTCTCTCTCTCTCTCTCTCTCTTTCATTCTATTTTTATAAAATGAATTGAATCGTTCTAACGATGTAAACGGCCCTTCGATTGTATTTTTCTCTGAACGATACGACCCAGACGAACGTAAACTTTATTAGGTCGTACAAAAAAGTTTTAAGAGAAGAGAGGAAAAAACACTTAAAGGGTATCGAATGTGTGTGTGTGTGTGTGTATGTGTCTACAGTTTTAGTATAATCCTTTTGAAATTTGCGAATTGACAATATAAAATGACGATGGTATTATCAAACGTACCAGTTTGGAATAATTGAAATAATTCAAGAAATAATTGTAAAAACGATGCAAATTAAATATTAATATAAAGCGATACGTCTAATTAGAGATTTCGTTTCGACGATAAAAGAACAAAAAAAAAATAATTGTTATTTTCAAATTGGCTTGACAAATTATTTACTATTTACTATTTACTATAATTGTTTATTTGTATAGATAATAAATATATAATTAAATTTTATATATATATCTATATATATGTATACGTATATGCATTTATTTTACAATGTTACATATGCACTTAACTTTACAAAATAAGTAATGAATATATTGCAACTAAATAGATACACAGTGTGCGTGTGTGTGTGTGTATGTGTGTGCGTGCGTGTGTGTTTGTTGAAAAATATATTTCTCTAGGAAGTAACGTAAACGTAAACGTAAACGTAAACGTTCATCCTTTTCGCAAGCATATTTATCAACAAAAGAGTTTGCCAACGCAACCAGCATGCTTGTTTACGATATTATGTTGAACTAAGCGAACTCATACAAGCACTCCACCTATGAAACATTGTCTACCTTATCTGCCTTTCATCTGACTGCCGCAATTTAGTTTAATTCAAGCCACTACTAATCCTTTTTTAAACGAGACGGATGAGTGGGTGTAGCCCACGAGAACGTTGTGCTTAGTTCGTTTATTTACTTACCAACTAGACTCGTACGTTTGCTATCGTTAAGTTTTACCTTCTTTTCTTTCCCGGTCGTTCATTAAATTTTAATTTACATATTTACGTTAGGTATTCCAATATATATATATATAATATAATATAATATAATATAATATAATATAATATAATATAATATAATATAATAGAGTATACATAGGCACATAAAATTCTGATTTACTAGAAGAAAAAAAATAAAACTTTCGTTTACGTGTACGTTCGTTAAATTCGTTTAAAGATAATAATTATTTGACAATTATTAACGATTAACGTATATAGTTATATAACATCTAAGATCGAAGATCGTGATCTTTATTATTCGTTACTTTAATTTTATTTTTAATTCGAATATTCTTCGATCGATAAGATTCGATGTTCTTAAAATAAACTCGTGTTCATTTTTTCTTCTCTTTTTTTTTTTTTTTTTTTTTTTTTTTTTTTTTTTTTTTTTTTTTTTTTTTTTTTTTTTTATTACCGACATGTAACATAATGTAACGTAATATAATAAGTTGCATGCAGAATTTTATTCTTTGGAAAGAATTCTCTCTAAAAGGCTAAAAGTTCACTCTAAAATCGAGAGTAGATCTTTCAGATCAGATTTTTGCTTTCGTTGATGAATCGCCTGGTGGTGGAGGAAGAGGAGGGAGGGAGGGAGGGCCAAAGCCCTTTTCTCCTCGTCGTATTAATTTTCATGGTAAACAATGGCCGAAGTCTACTATCCGAGACCTAGTCGATGAGAGATGTCTCGTTCGACGTTGTATAAACGGGGCGGGTGCGCCGACCGATCGATCTTCCTCGATCGTTCGGCCTACTGCCACGTTATATACATAGTTGTGCTTTCTGAGTATTACGCATTTTCTATGTATCTCTCTCTCTCTCTCTTACATATGTATTGCGCGCCCGGGTATATGTGTGTGTATGTATATATAGAAGAATAAAATAAACTTTTTTCTATCCCTCTGTTTTTTTTTTTTTTTTTTTTTTTTTTTTCCAAGTGTTAAATTATTTATATTTTGCAGAATGGATTGCGTACGTACGCATATATGTGCATATATGTGCGTGATTTTAATTATTAAATCTTTTAAATACAATAATTAAAGATAATCATGTTTTACGCTGAATCTCTGTTAGATTCGTTTTATTGGATTTAATTATTTCTTCTTTCGTTATGTATGTACGTATAATTAAAGCAAAAAAAAAAAAAAAGAAAGAAAAAAAAAAGAGAGAAAAAAAAGTCTAACCATCTGTCTCTTTATTCGTCGGATATTCAAGGACTCTCAAAGAGACGCAAAAACAGAGAAGCACGTTGTACTTAAATCGTCAAACTCTTCGTACATTATACACCATTTTCTTATGAGATCCATCTGTTTCGAGGCATAGAGTGAAATATATTAGAAATTAATATATTTCAGGTTAATGTAGTAGTAATAATCGTCGTCGTCGTCGTGGGACATAACGAAGCTTTGACCTATTCTTACTTCCTTTTCATCTTTTTTTTTTCCTTTTTTCTTAATTTTTTTTCTTTTTTCTTCTTTTTTTTTTTTTTTTTTTCTTTATTTTTATTTGTTACAATTACAAGTTAAAGGAAACGTCGACGTTTCCGGGAAGTAACCAAGAATATATTTATGTCGTAGTTATGAATCATCATCGGACATTAGCATTAATCGCAAATTTGTGGATGACTTAGGGACGTCATTTAGTTCGTTTTTTATTTTTTTACTTTTTTCTTTCAATAAGAAAGAAAAAAAGATAATCGACGATACAAAGAGAGAAGAATATAAGGGGGATAAGTTATTAAATGCACGCGAGACTTTCTGTAAAATAAAATGAAAAAAAGAAAAAAAAAAAAGAAAAGAAAATAGAAAGAAAGAAAATATTAAAATCGTGATAGAATTTGCATCGTACCTATTTCCATGTAATAGTCGTTTATTTTCTCCTAGGTCAAGGTTGTTCGCTCGCTATACGAATACGTTGTCGAGGACGGCTATTTGACGATAAAGATGAAATCGTGCGTGATAACGTGATAAAGAGAGAGAGAGAGAGAGAGAGAGAGAGAGAGAGAGAGAGAGAGAGAGAGAGAGAGAGAGAGAGAGAGAGAGAGAGAGAGAAAGACAAAGAAAAAACGAGACAAAAGTCGTATCGATTAAACTCTTCGTCAAATATTCGTTTGATAAATTTTTTATTCGATATTATACGTATTTTGAAATATGAAAAAGCAAAGAAAAAAAAAAAATCAAAGTACATTTTGATAGTCGTTCTCTGTAATCGTTTTAAACGATTACGAAGTAAATTTGCATTTGTATTTGACGCGAAGTGCATAGACGATAAGTGCGACGTTTATTCGAAAAATCAACATCTAGCCGAGTGGAGCTACCGATGCTCCTCCCATTGATGCAATATTACGCCGTTTCTGCGTCATTGTTTGTCGATGCCGATGCATTTCCCTACTCATCGTCTGATCGTTGACTCCTCTCGCTCGTGAAATTCTGATTATCTGTTCTCGAGATTCTTTTTATTCTCTCTCGATTTAATATTTTTTTTTTTTTTTCGAGTTATTCGTTATATCTCTTATCATGAAGATAACAGAAATACAATTGCAATGGTGCCTAATCGTTTCGTAGATCTTTATCTATTTCAAATTGCACAGATAATGAATGACCTCGAATAAATGTGAATGTATATTATTTAGAGAGATAGAGAGAGAAGGAGAGAGAGAGAGAGAGAGGGAGAGAAGAAAAAAATTTTATTGAAAGAAGAATGTAAGGGAAAAAAGTTTGCAGAAAACGGCACGCGAGTCAAGTTTCACGCGGTATAATTTTGGCCGAAGCGTTATCGTTTCTTTCTGTTTTTCTTACTCATCGGTGGTTTTCCCACTTGGGAGAGGAGAGAGAGAGAGAGAGAGAGAGAGAGAGAGAGAGAGAGAGAGAGAGAGAGAGAGGGGGAGAGAGAGAGGAGAAGAAGAGGTACAGGGCTAAGAGTAGTTTATTACATCGAATGCGTTCGATGCCCTCTCCGTCGCGTGGGTGGAACACACAAATCGTCTTTCGTTCTACCGTTCCTCTTTAACCACACAATTTTAAAGAGCTTTAACGTACCTTCTTTAATTTTATTCCTCGCAAATGTAGTTTCTCTAGTACCAAATTTGTCGACTATATTATTATTTGATATCTGACTATTATTATTATCGTTATTGTTATTTTCATTGTTATTATTATTATTATTATTATTATTATTATTATTATTATTATTAGTATTATTATTATTATTATTATTATTGTCCTCTATTCTCAATTTCATAAAAATTTGATCATATCGGATACAAAGTGCATCGATTCATTTATCATTATTATTATTATCATTATTCTATTTGTTCTCAATTTAAAAAAAAAAAAAAAAAAAAAACAAAAAAAACAAAAAAAAAATTGATCACATTAGATAAAAAATGTACCAATTAATTTATTATTATTATAATGATTTACTTAAAACTTTCACTCGAGACTTTTTATTGAAAATTTGCAAATGATATGTAAAAAGAGAATTTACTCTATAAATATTTATACCATGTGACGCGTTTTGTAATACCCCAAAGAGAGATAGAGAGATAGGAAAGAAAAGAGAAAGAAAGAGAGAGAGAGAGAAGCAAAGTCATGTCGAATCGACTTTCTCTGCTTCGTTCGTAGAATCGTGCCGCATCTAAGTTCTCGAGTGACATAGAGCACGATTCTTTCTCCTTTCTTGTCTCGAGCGGCTCAGTTTACGCGTACCACGCGCGCATTTGGTTTATCCGACACGTCGAGAACTCCGACCGTCGTCTCGTCGTATTTCAACCATCCAATGGACGACAACGATAACCATCACCTCCGGAGTAGTTATGTTCGTCTTTACCATCGACACCTTCGAACGAACTAAAGTATAATCCCTTTTCAAGTAAGTAACGAGAAATTTTAATCGATCGATTGTTCTTATCCGTCGAACTTTGCTCGCTTATCAGCAACTCCTCTCTCGACGTTCAATGACATCGTTGATGAGATTAAAGAAAAAAAGAGCTACGGAAATAATTCAATTCAATTCTTGTCAACTTTTGTCTCGCTCTTTTTTTTTTTTTTTTTTTTTTTTTTTTTTTTTTTTTTTTTTTTTTTTTTTTTCATAAAATCGTTCACATCGAAAGATATAATATTTTATTATTTGTATAAAGATACATATGTGAACGTAGTTATATATGAGGATTATTTCTCGAGCGATCATTGGATATAATTTGACGTAGTTGGAATAATCGAGGTCGAAGAAAGAAGGAAGGTCGGACGAGTTACGATCGAACGATATCATCCATACGTAGATACTACCTACATACGTTCGATTGTTACTGACGACTGTTTTCCAAACGTTCCTTTTGTTCTTTTTTTCCTTTATCATTGTTTCTACGTTTGTGGACAGATACGTACGTACGTATGTATGTTACGACGTGTTACGTACGACGCGTTTCGCGCTTATAAATCGTTGTTTATCTTTATTCGCTTTTTCCTCTTCTCTCTCTCTCTCTCTTTCTCTCTCTCTCTCCCCTCTTTCTTTCTCTTTTGCAAATAAGAGAAGCCTTCGTTGATCCTATTTTACTTTATTCGAAGCCAATTAAAAAGCTCGTTGAAAGTTGTCGAATCTTTTGCTTTTTTAAAACTTCGACGTACGATTACTCTTTCTCTCTCTCTCCCTCTCTCTCTCTCTCTCTCTCTCTCTCTCCCTCTCTCTCTCCCTCTCTTTGATCGAACTTCGAATCGATTTCCTTCGTAGCTTCTCCCTCAGTTTACAATATTACCCAAGAAGCGATCGACTTTACACATGACATTCGCTTCGATCAGTTTTATCGATGACACACCCTGTAACATTATACATATTTATAAAATATACATATTTTTAAAAATTCTCCATTAGACTTTATTTCGTGTAGATTTATCTTTCTCCTTGTAATCTTTCAATAACTTTACTCCCCCTTTTAGCGACGACGGCAACGACGACGACGACGACGACGACGATGACATAGTATTAGTATATTTTTAAAGAAAACATTTTCTTTTCTTTTTTTTTTTATTCTCATCATTCCTAAACACGGAACTACCATTTTATTCATTCATTCATTCATTCATTCATTCCTTCATTTGTTCATTTATATATTTATTTATTTTTCATTTTTGTTTCTTTATTTTTTTTTCATTATACTTATGCTCTACACGAATAGGTCAACGCCTACGTTCGGCAGATTCGTTCTAGTAGTATCGCATTTCCTGTTATGTAAATTGTTTGACATTACATAACGGTAAACGTATATATGTATGTATGTATGCATGCATGTGTATGTATATCGGGACAGGAAGCTGGGAGTGGCTAACGTACGGCGAATAATAGATTGATATTATCTAGTCTACTGCATTAACCGCGATTACCTTGCTTTTCCTCGAGCCATATATTTTCCATTTCTTTCTTCCTTTTTTTTTTTCATTTTTTTACTCATTTTCTTTTTTCTTCTTCTTCTTCTTCTTCGTTTTCCTTATTTCTCGATCGATTCCGATCAAACTCTTCTTGCGACGTTTCAATGGCCCTTAATACTTAATTCAGCCAGT
Source organism: Vespa velutina (assembly GCF_912470025.1). Taxonomy (NCBI): domain Eukaryota; kingdom Metazoa; phylum Arthropoda; class Insecta; order Hymenoptera; family Vespidae; genus Vespa; species Vespa velutina. The sequence continues at coordinate 735,413 of NC_062197.1, forward strand.
TCTAAACTACGAGAATTTTATTGTGCTATGCTTTTAGGGATCAAGTGATAAGTGCAAAAGTGTTCCACTCGAGTTTTCAATTTGTTTTCTTCGAAACGAATTGAAAGCGGATAGCGAAGCATGCCGTCTCTCGATGATCTTCTCGAATGATTATTCTTGAAATCGTATATAAGTTTTGTCGTCATCATCGTCCTCGTCATCGTCGTCGTAAGAGAGTATAATTAAATTTCTATATAGGTGGCGATGATGGTGGTGGTAGTTGCATACATTTATTATGAACGTACAGGTGTGTCTATCTCTGTGGGTTTTTTTTTTATATATATATATATATGCACATAGATACATGTACGTATTGTTACGTGCATGGATTATAATGACGGTGTATAAGTCGAATATTATCTCTATTTCATTGGTTTCACCTTTCCAGAAAGAGGAAGAGGGAGGGTGGGAGGAAGAGAGAAAGAGAGAGAGAGAGAGAGAGAGAGAGACAGACAACCGAGTACACTCGACAAGGCGAAATCTCTCGAAAGATTATTCTAAGATACTTCTCCTTTTTACCTCTGCCACGTGTAGGAATTAAGTTACTATCTTGTCTAGACCGGTTGCAAGCGTTATGCGTCGCCCTTATATAGAGGAAGTTTACATCGTCTAGAAGAAAAAAAAAAAAAAAATCAGTATCACTTTTCTTTTCTTCGAAATAGAAAAAAAAATAAATAAATAAAAAAACATTTTTTTTTTTTTTTTTTTTTTTTTTTCTATTCAATGTATTCTTCTTTCATTTGATTCATTTAAATGTATCGATCCGTTCTTAAAAATCGTTCGTGCGTTCCAGAAAGGATAGGGTTTTTTTTTTTTTTTTTTTTTTTTTTTCTAAGCGAACGTGCTGAAAGATAAAAGATGTTCGTATACTTTTACAAATTACTATAGGTATATATATATATATATATATATATATATCGTGACTGTGTTTGTGTCAATTCTTAGGACAAAGCTTTGCTTAGAAGAAAGATGACTCAGTGATACTTACACCGTTCGGGTTTATAACGTTACATGTTTTACTGAATCACATACCGATGTATTTCTATTTTAATTAAAATCAAACTTATCGTTTTCTTTGAGAAAACAATATTTCATATCTTTCCAATCGCAGGTAAATCCCTACGATAAAGCGATAGAGAAAATAACAGTTACGATTATCAGTATCGTTTTATATATATATATATATTTTTTTTTTTTTTTTTTTTTTCGTTAAATTGTTAAACAATTTTTTTTTTTATTCCCCATTTTCTCCTCCCCCTCTCCCCCTCATCTCCTCCTCCTCCTCCTTATTAACGATCCATAAATTCCGTGATCGTTACATACGTTGGCGGATAAATTTTTTTTTTTTGCTTATAAATTTTGCGAAGTAGACGGAGATATATATTATGGAGTCTCATCTACTTAGTTGATATATTATCTACTTACATATGTTATATGCATATCTCATATTCACATGTTCAATTGCAAAATGTATAAAAATGATACAAGAATTGCTTTTACGCAATTACGAAGAAAAAAAAAAAAGGAAAAAGAAGAAGAAGATGATTTATCCCAATTTAATACCATTTATCCTCATTTTAATCTCGTAACACGCGCACATATATATAAATACATATTATATATAAGTTAATTAGACTGCTCGGCGGTAATTTAACACCTGTTCGATGTGCAAAATCTTGAAGAAAAGTTGTGCAAACAAGGAGAATGAAGAGATAAACGAAAGAGTTTTGTAAATAGTTCATCTATCGTTCATGTACCAACGATATAATGAAACACACACACACATTTCCGACAAATGCATACACTGTTCCGACAAAAGGAGCCGTCGATAAATAATTTGTAATTTGACTGTTTTATTGGCGATCATTTTTTTTTCCTTTCTTTTCCTTTTTCTTCTTTTTTTTTTTTTCTTCTTCTTCTTCTTTCCCCTTTATCTATATGAAATAGCAAACATATTTACGGTAGAGCTTTGAAAGAAAGAGAAAAGCAACCAAAAAAAAAATGACTCTTTGATGTCGTCGTATTTATGAGAAAATAAAAAGTTCATTCGGTGATAATAACGTAAAATTGTTGTAATTTACATGTACATACATACGTGCATGTATGCATGTATGTATGTACGTAACGTAGAGGATATCCCAGCGAACATTGTCTATTTACGTAATTACATTGACTGCTGTGTGGTTCCATTGTAAAGATACATTCTTCGTAACGCGATTGTTTTCCTTTTCACTGGGAGAAAAGACCAGACCGGGGATGCACATTGCTGCTCACCCAAAATTTTCCGCTCGACGTGTTCCGTTCTCTGCTCTTCCCTTCCGTAAAAAAAAAAAGCGCAACAATTTCCTAAGGTAAACCAACCACGTTTGATCCCTTTCCCCAACCCACTCCCACCCCTTCTCCTCCGTCATATATACATTTATTTTTCCTTCTTTTCTTTTTTTCTTATCTTTTCCTTTTTCTTTTTCTTTTTTTTTTTTTTTTTTTTTTACAACAAAATTCATTAAAATCTTTCGTACCATTTTCGTACGTATTATTAATTATAAATCTATATACGTGCGAAAGCTTTTTTATTTAACGAGTTCATCGTTAAAATTTCCCGTTGAATTATCTTACGATACTTCGAGCTAAAAGCGCTCGTTAATTTTTCCCTTATTTTATTATATTTATAATAATTTCAACTTTTTCCCGTTTGTTTGACTTAAGAGATAGGAGCGAGAGTCTTGAAATGAATTCTCGTCGATGAGGAGCGAAAAGGGATTTTGTATTTTTATCGACGAGAAAGAAATCTTTCGTTGGAAGCGCGGTCAAAGGGAAAAGATGAGGAAAGAGATAAAAAAAAAAAAAAAAGAAAGAAAATATAAAAAGAAAAGAAAGAAAAGAAAAAGGAAAAAGATCGAGATCGTAAGGAAAAATGAGGGAAATGGTTGTAGGTTAGAGACACGATGGGACCAATCGGACCGCATTCTTCCTTGGCCGTCGGCGGAACGTCGACATTCCGCAAGACGTTCGTTTCGCTCCTTCGTTCGTTCGTTCGTTCGTTCGTTCGTTCGTTCGTTCGTTCATTCGTTCGTTCGCTCGAATGCTCACGGAAAGACGCGCTAAGGGGTTCGTTGCACTTTCCGCCGGCGCGCCGCTTGCTTTCGACCACCGACGATGTTACGAGAAATCGAACGCTTCGGACATTATGTCGACTCGATTTAAAACAACGCGATGAACGTGATAAGCTCGTGTCGAGTACCAGACTCTCTCTCTCTCTCTCACTCTTTCTTTTTATCTATATATCCTATTCATTTTTCTCACTCTCTTGATCCCTCTTCTGTTAACAAAACGAGAATACCTAAACATTACGACTACCAGACAAAATATAAATTGATTGAAACCCGATCTGAGATTTCTTCTTTATCGTCTCGTGTAATAACAATGATGAATCAAAAAAAAAAAAAAAAGAAACAGTAATAAAAAGAACATAGTTTTCCGCCGCAGACAAAGCTTCGTTACAATTAATACATTGTATATCGTTAAAAGAGGAAAATAAGAGAGAGAGAGAGAGAGAGAGAGAACATTGAAAGCGATTAAATTAGAATTTGTTGGATCTCCTCAAACGTACAACGACGAGTACAACGAAAGAGAAGAATCTCTGCTGACTTTCTCTCGTTTCTTTCTCGTCTTCTCTTCTTCATCTTCTTCGTCTTCGTCCTTCTTCTCTCTTCGTCTTCTTTTACTCTCCTTTTTTCTACCGAGTCTCGTCGTTCCTCTCGTACTTGCCTTTTTGCATGCCACTTTGTTCAACGAACCCCCGGGAACGTAGAGCAAACCGGTTCAATTTTGTTCCTTTCTCTAGTCGATGCTCCTCAAGAGATTCCGATCTTTCGATAATAAAAATATTAAATGTTTAAACCCGTAGAAATTATGCGAACGTGATCAACATAATCGAGAGAGATCGAATTTGATTAAAGTGATACTTATAAAAATTTTGTACGATCGATATTTATCTATCGAGATATCTTCCTTATCGGATTTCTAATCGATTTAACTAGTTTTTATGAAAAGCGTATCACAAAGTTTCTTGAGATAACAACACGATAATGATATTTGATCGATCAGGCAAAAATATTAAAGGGGAAAAAAAGACAAAAGATAGAATTCCAAGAGAAAAAAAAAATTATATATATATATATATATATATACTCATTGTTCGTTAAATACGAAGACGAAAATGATGAGAAAAAAAAAAAAGAAATCGTAGCGTCAATTTCTTCTCCTTCCATACGAGTAGAAAGGATCGATTTATCGAAGTATCCTCTCGCGTGAAATCATGAATTCATTCTGTAAGAATCGGAAACTCGTTGAGCAAGTTCGCGTTCTATGAGAAGAAGAAGAAGAAGAAGAAGAAGAAGAAGAAGAAGAAGAAGAAGAAGAAGAAGGCGGCTTCTGCGTCGCGACGATGCATCGATTCTCTTCTCTTCCCTCGAGTGCACTTTCTCTCTCTCTCTCTCTCTCCTCTTTCTACTCGCGAGTCGATTATCATTGGCTTAACGAGTCTCAGACGTGTTTCCTTTGGAATTCTTTACTGTTTGTAGTCGTAGAAAAGAGAAAGAGAGAGGGGGAGGGGGGAGGGGGGGGAAGAAAAAAAAACACGTTCTTCTTTTAAATATTCCAACAACGACGCGATGAAACGTCGGAGACGTTCGAATGAAATTATTTTCACGAATTTCGTATAGAAAGGGAGAATAAAAGGAAAGGTTTCGGAGGGATGGGAGGTGGGGGGGGGAGGGGGTACGTGTTATATACCCCACGGCAGGAAGGGCACCCAATGAAAAAGATATTCGACTGGCTGAGCCAGACGGGTAGACGACCGATGTCACTGACCTTGCTTAACGATCGGCAATGTCTGGGAGGAGGACCCTCCTCTAGCCAGACCCACCTCTAAAGAGAATTATCCTGTATACAATATTCTACGTCTACAGTCAAATGCATTCTCCTTGTCCTTTGTCTTTTGTATCGTTATATACCATCTATTCCTTCTTCTTATTTACTTCCGTTGCTCATGAAAAAAAAAAAAAAATTGCATCGAAAAGAAAAGAGAGAGAGAGAGAGAGAGAGAGAGAGAGAGAGAGAGAGAGAGAGAGAGAGATCGAACTTTTTAATTTTCTTATGTACTTCAATTAATTACTTTTTAACGATTGCAACGGACAGATCGCAAAAGTGATTCCTTCGTGCAATAGACAATTGCAATTTTAAACTTGCACTTACTTACTACATGGTACACAGAATGTACGACGATAAAGAACCAGGCCTTCAGGGAATTTATCGATTAAACGTTCAACGAAATGTCATAGGAAACGCGGGGCTTACTTATTTCCACGAAATCGTGGATAAGTATAATTGCAGAACGATAAAACGTTTGTATTGCATTTTGTTTTATTGCAGTTAGATGATACATTTAAACTTTTTTTTTCTCCTTCTTCCTTCGTTTTTTTTTCCCTTCTCTCATAATGAAAATTTATAAAATTTCCATCAATCATTGATTTCGGTATATACCTGGTTTGATCAAATAATATAGTCCAATATTTTTCAATAAACTTATAAGCGGAAAAATATCGGACAAATAATTTTCCTATTGGCTTTCAATTAGCCTCGTATAAAAGCCAATTTCTGGTTGATATTACCTTGGTAATAAGATCATTGTAATTTATTTTATCAGCGTATTATTAAATAGATAAAGATATTATGGACATTAATCCAGCAATTTGACGTTGATCGTAAACACAGCCTAATATTCATGTGAATCTGACGAAACAGCTAATAGGTAATAATTCGACGCGTATACGGTGTCATGCAAACGTTAATTAGTAATCAACGTTGGGTCCATTCGATTTCGAAATTCAAATTACGTTCTGTGGCGTTTTCTCTCGCATACCGGAAGCGGATTATTCATTTTCTTCGCTCGAGGAGTAACACTAACGGGCAACGAGCTAGCTAGCCGGCGACTCTTATCGGTCGTTATTATTCGCTCGAAGTGGCCTCTTATCATCCTTTCCCTGCTAACCTACTGACCTACTTGAAATATCGATTTTACAGGTAGTTCAGACTCTAAGCCGTCGACACGAAGGTTATACCTCTGTTAACCATATATATATATACACAGAAGATTTTATACATTTGTAAAATTTGACGGCATTGTACAACACTGAGAGTATTGAATCATCGTAATAAAAATCCGATTCTAAAGGTTTTTCCATTTAATATTATTGTGGATAGAGATAACGTATATGTATAAATGCACGTATATACTTTTATATATATATATGTGTACTTACGTAAATTTTTACGAGGAATACGAGAATGGATCATTTTTATAGACTCCCAAGAATATGATATGATTTTTGATACATCAGGTATAAAATATCTATTGCTGTAGAGATAATTTTATCGTAGAGATAAATCTAGAAATAGAATCGATAATGATGGTTGTCCGATGAAGAAAAATGTTTTTCATAGATTGTACGATTATTATTACTTCAGAATGATACATGTATGTATCATGAAATATATATATATATATTTTAAATACATGAGTCTCTGAATTATTCACACATTCTTAAAGTTCTAGAAATTCTCTCGTGTATTTCAGTACAATTATGGTCACCTAACTGCATTCTCTTCTAACGCCAAACGAGTCCGTGAAATAACGTTAAGAGAAAGTCATGAAACGTCGAGAGCGTGTCTAGATTGACTTGCATCGATGACCTTTGAAAGTGGAACTTGCAACATACGTACATATACGCGTTCGTGCGCGTGTGCTAGTGCATTCGAGCGTAATTACTTTTAATCGGTAGGAAAAAGAGGAGTCTAGTTAACGACAGAAAAGGAGTTTACGTCAAAAGTCGATTCAAATAACGAAGCAAGAGAAAAAATGTAATTGCTACGGGGTAGACTTTGTGAACGTTTTATAAGTCCTAGCCAAGAGCTTTCTTTTTGAACTTCAAAAAGGAAAAAAAAAAAAGAAACAAAATTCGTTAAGATCCGACGGTGTACTATTCACCGTCTTCGTGACAAAATATCGATAACATTAACATTCTTATAACTTATTCGTCTCATACATATTGCAAGGCACGAGATCGTGTACTCACTTTGAAAGAGACCAATCTCAGAAATTGACCAAATTTTGTGGAAGTATAGCGAGAGAAAAAAGAAGGAAATATAATCTCTTTGATGAAGAAGGAAAGTATGTAATAAAAAAAAAAAAGAAGAAGAAGAAAAAAAATTGAGAAAAAAGAAATAAAAGGAAAAAAGAGGAGAGAAAAAAAGGACGAAGAAGAGAGAAAAGAAGAAAAAAAAATTACGGGGAGGATTTCGAAGTGCCGTTATATATATATATATATATATATATATATATATATATATATATATATATATATATATTAAACCACATCAGGCGAAGTCCGATGTAAAAAGATCGTCCTCGGTGTGAAGGAAGCTTAATGTACACGGTTCGACGTCCCCGTTACTCGACGTAGTCCCTTCACGTTTTCTACCCCTTGCCCGTTCTCGTCTGGGAAAGTTGTGGAGGAGGAAGAGGGAGGGAGAGAGAGAGAGAGAGAGAGAGAGAGAGAGAGAGAGAGAGAGAGAGAGAGAGAGAGAGAGAGAGAGAGAGAGAGAGAGAGAAGGAAGTGTAGGTGGCAGCTTGGGTAGTGTAGAACGATAGAAATAAGGGGTGTGTGAAAGAGAGTGGTGGGGATATACTCGCTTTGTTGCTAGCCAACCTCGAGGTTTTACCCTCGTCCATATTCATAAATCCATATTCATCCCGGGTCTCTTTCTCTTTCTCTGGCTTTGTCACTCTCTTTCTTTTTTCTTTCCTTTTTTTCTATGCTCTCCCCCTCCCCTGTACCCCTCCCTCCCTCCCTCCTTCTCACTCTCTCTCTCTCTCTCTCTCTCTCTCTCTCTCTCTCTCTCTCTCTCTCTCTCTCTCTTCTGTCTTTATCAACTCGCTCAACAATATACATACAAGCAAAACTAACGTATATACTAGAAGGGAGCACGGTGGGGCAAGCCACACCACCATCGTTCTTATGTTCTTTTTCTTTTTTCTTTCTTTTTTTACTACGTTGTTTTTACTATCTAACTTTTGATATATCACATTTATATATATATATATATATATATATCACATTTCAGGATCAAAATGAAATTTCTCTTTTCGTTTTTTCCCCTCTCTCTCTCTTTCTCTCTCTCTCTCTCTCTCTCTCTCTCTCTCTCTCTCTTTTTCTCTTAAGATTTCCTATTCTTTATAATCTTTTTTATACGATTACTTGCTATGCCATCTGTTTCTTTTGTTGAAAAATGATTTAGTGCTGCGTAAAGGACATTTGATTCGGTTCAGTTAGATTCCAGCGTGGGAAATATAATCTCGAAGAACGTAGGCGTAGTAGGTGTGTATCGTCAGAACGGACCGGACCGGACCGGACCGGATTGGATTGAAAAAATCGGACAGACGTAGTTACGCCTCCTATCGTTTCAAGGATATATCCGGTCATTCGACGATTATTTTCTCGTAATGACTATGTATTATATGTATGTAAATTGTATGTATGTACATTTTATATATATATATATATATATATATATATATGTATGTATGTATGTATATTAACGTAGCTTCGCTATATTTCAACGATATATATGTATCGTTGTGTGTGTTTATGGTAATTGATTAAATACCGGCGGTCGTGGAATCATTGATTTCCGATTACGTTCGAAACATTATTACAATGTAATTATATTTATAATCTTTTCGTAGTCTAAACACGTGTTAAGGTTCCGTAAAGAAATTGCTGTTGGTTTTTATTTTTCTTCCTTTTTTTTCTTTTCTTCTTTTTTGCTTTTTTTTTTTTTTTTTTTTTTTTTTTTCTTTTTTTTTTCTTCCCCGATCGATTTAACACCCATTCGATTTATCATTCACCCTACCAACGACTTGAATCGTACGTTTCGAAAATAAATCATTTTTGTGTGTAAAACAGAACCTTGACTTTTTATTCAGAGAGATTATTTTATAGATACGACTTGTATGTACTTACTTATATTTACGTAGGTGTACGTACGTACATATGCATCCGTCGATTTGACTACGTCATAACTATGACGTCATCAGTGACGTTACGTTTTTGATCTCTCATCTTCTCTCTCTCTCTCTCTCTCTCTCTCTTTTATGCTGACGCAATTAATTCGAGTCTTGGTATATTTCTACGATTAAGCTTTACGTAATAAATTATCTTCCCACCTCTGTCTTCTTTTATCACTGTTATCAGTAGGATAAATTTAACAATCGCGTAACATTTCCCAGAAATGTTACATTCGCCCTTTTCGAGAAGAAGAAGAAGAGAGATAGATAGGGTATTTAAAAATATCACTATAAATGTATGGTCGATTAATAAAAATAAATTACGCTTTTATCTCGTTCTTTTAACGTAAACGTAATCGTATCGTAACAAAAATAAAAATCATTAGTTTCACTCGTCCGCATGGCCAAAGTTGAACAATTTCCTTTTGTATTACGTCAATTAAATGAAACAGGATGTACGTGCTTAGAAAAGGAGGGAGAGAAGGGAGGAGAAAGAGGAGGAAACAGTTGTTTCCGGAATAACGAAAAAAAAATTACTATAATCATCGTCGAGTACCCATATATGCGTTTAGTATTATCAATCGATAAGCGTCTCGATTTATTTTCGCTCGCTATCGAATTCTCCCCTCCATCTCTTTTTCCTTTTCTATTTTTCAAATTTCCGATCGAGCGTCGTTCCTCTTCGCGGATAAGAAATTTCTGTAAGGATTATATCGAGAAATCGAATTTCTTATTCGGATAATACAAGAATGAACGATGATAAAGAAAAGGAGAACGCGATCGAAAAACTGGTTTACCTTTTTTTTTTCTATCCTTTTTTCTTTTTTTTCTCTCCCTCCCTCTCTCTCTCTTTTTCGCAACGACCCTTCCTTCCTTCGAATTCCAAGGGTCGGCGAATAGTGTGCGTTTGGTTATGTAGGTAACACTCAAAGATTCTACCTGAGAAATTTTATTTGCGAAGGAGGAGGAGGAAGACTAGGAAAAACCAAAATCACGGACCACCGACCGACCCTTTTCAAATCTCGTTTGCTACGCTACTAATTAGTATTAATAACATTGTATAATACATGGCAAATATCTCCCTATAGTAATTCCTATCGATATTATACAGTCCTTATGTCTTATTTCACGGATATACACTTGCTGCATACATGATGTGATTTATATATTTATATATATGTGATTTCCTACGTACAAAATTGTTTGCGGTTTTGACGTCTGTTAGCGACAGGAAATGCAAAAGGAAAAGGTGAAACAATTCTCAACATTTGAATTAAACTGAAACTATAAATGATACCGAATAGCGATGCTTAACATTTACTTTCGACTTTTAACGTACTCGTTTCTTTTTTTTTAAACTCCAATTTATCAAAATTTTTTTTTTCTTTTTTCTTTTTTTTTTTTTTTTTTTTTTTGTAAAAAGAGAACTTTGTAGATATTTTGACGCATGGTTTCGAGAAAATTAAAAAGAAAAATGGAATAGAAAAGTGAGAGAAAAAAAGAGAAGAGAAAAGAAAAATTGGCCGTCCAAGATGTAATCTTAAATTTCGTTGGTTGACAACCTTAACCCAATTATTGCTAGGAGGATAAAGCTCAAAAACAATGAACGAGGTTCGAGCTTAATTCGCGTCGACGAATTTGCTACCTTCTTTTAAAATAACAGACTGTTTTATGCATACGATGCTAAAACGGCAAAATACAAAGGGGGAGGAAGTGGGATGGTGGTCTCTATCCAACCCCTTTAGTGGGTTACTTCTTTTCAGTTTTAGTTTGGACCAAACTTTCAAGTACTCTTTCACATTTTGGAGATAGAAAGTACATTCAGTCGGAACTATTCTCCGGTGTTCTCGACTTAGAAAACTCTTTTCTCAAATGTACGAATAAAGGATCTATTTTTTTTCCCTCTTTTCTTTTCTTTCTTTTTTTTTCTCCTTCTTCTTTTTCTTAATTAATTTATTTAGAGAAGCAGGTAATGTTAAGCAAAATGTATTTTTTATAATATTTTTCAAAGTTCATTATTTTAAAAACATTCCTGTTTGTTCCACGCGATTCATATCAAGAAGATTCATTAACGTGAAACAAAAAATAAGAAAAAAAAAATATATATATATATACATATATATTTAGTGCATTGGTAGATTTAAAGAAGAAAAAAAAATCGAGATCGTCGATCGTATAGAAACAAGAACGTAACTATTCGATCGGCGTTCAGAGATTGGTATGTGGAGATTGAACTCGATGACGATGACAACAACGACGACGATGTGACGGTACGATGACGGCGACGGTGACGGTGACGGTGACGGTGACGGTGACGATGACGATGACGATGACGGTTAGTAGGACACTTCGTAGACGTATACAAGTAACGAACGCGATCGTTTGAACGGACCTGCGCGATGCAATGTCGTGCAATACTGTTGGTCGCAACCTTATGCAATCGCGTGCAATAGCGCGCAATCTTTGAGGGTCTTGCACACACACACACACACACATATATATATATATATATACATATACATATACATATACATATATGCATACGTACATACACATGTCGAGAGCAACGAAGATGGAAATTTAACTCGGTTCAGAGACCATGCAACTCGTTGATGTGTTTTCACTTGGCTGCGTAACTTCGTGCTGTTTCAATGGAATCTTTTTTTTTTCCTCTCTTTCTCTCTCACACACACACACAATAAACTAAGTTATCGGAGAAGAATTTTAATTTAAGATTTCATTATTCGACGTTTTATTTATCTTCCGTGCATTCGTGTATAACTAATTATATAAAATACAATATAACAAATAACAAGAAATATACAATAAGTTATACATATATATATATATATATATATGTATATAACGGAAAGATTAAAACAAAACAAGAAAAAAGAGGAGAGGAAAAAAAAATAGAAAAACGACCGGAGAAATATTAATTATAAATTCGTGTCTATGTTCCATGAAGTTTAACGAGCTATACTCTGTGATTATGGATAAGCCTGACCCGAATTCTCGTTCTTGCATAAATGAACGAAACGAAGCGAACGAAAGGTGACCGTTCCGACGCGCGAAGTCGACTTTGAAAATGATCCGAGAACTCGGCTTCTAAGCTCGACGAAGGATATATTTGAGAAATTAGGTCGGACCTTTTCGTATCGATTCGAGGAATAAACGATTACAATCTTTCGGACGCTTCAGGAATGGTTAGGTAAATAGGAGGGAAGAAAAAAAGTCAAATAAAAAAGAAAGTAGTCGAAGTACGTGAAATCCGTGCGAAATAAACAAAGCTCCCTTTCGAAAACGATTTTCGATTCTGAAGTATTTTATTGAATACCCGTAGTGACAACCAGAATACACTTTGTTCTTGGAACTTGGACTCTCGGTCTGAACGTGAACGATGATGACATTTTGAAGAGAGAAAAAGGATGGATGGATGGATGGATGGATGAAGAAATAAAAGAAAGAAAGAAAGAAAGAAAGGAAGGAAAAAAGAAGGAAGAAACGAGAGAGTTCTCTCGCTTGCAACCAGAGGAATTCTATTTTTTATTCTTTCTCTCTCTCTCTCTCTCTCTCTCTCTCTTCTCCGGGCATACTTGTTGAACATCTAGCTTCCCTGAAAACTCTGTCGATTCGAGAGAAAGAACCGATACGCTTGCACGTCTCGAGATTACGTTTTTCTTACAGCAATGGACCTCTACGATTGCATCAACGATCGAAGAAGAGAAAATCTTCCTTGGAAGATTTTTCGATGCGATCAAATATCAGAAAAAAATAAAAAAGAAAGAAAGAAAAAAATAAGACGAAGAGGAAGAACATTTATAAAACGTTACTAACTTACAACTCTTATCATAACAGAGAATTCTTTCATATATTATTTATCATATCTGATTTATCGGGAATTAATTAGAATTGATCAGACTATTGTCAGATGTTACTATACTTTGTAATACTATAGTTCTTTTTTTTTCGCCCAGACGAATCCACGAAAGTAGACTCTTCCGCTGCGATTTTCTTATTTTTATTTTTTTCTCTCTCTCACTCTCTCTCTCTCTCTCCAGTCTTCTTTCGAAAATCGTTAGCCAGCTGTTCGACGTATCGGCGACCCTGACCTTTTACACCGAGACTCGACGCTTTCCAGGAAGGTCCATAACTCATATGTCCATTGGTTATTTTAACGATACTCGAGCCCACTCTTTTCCAGCTCGACGAGTTTTTGGTCCAAGATGTGTAATTTCCCATGCATATATCTTTTTCCTTTTTTTCTTTTTTCTTTTTTTTTCTTTTCTTTTTTCCTTTTTTTTCTCTCTCTTTCTCTCTATTCCTCCTTTCCTCCATCTTTCATTAATAAAAAAATCAATCGTCCTAGAAACATCACTTAAACCATTCCATGACGAGAGAATGTTTCGTCATTGCTGGTAGAACGAAATAACGATTGAAATTCATAAGAATAGAGTTTCGCTCGTTTAATCTATTCATCTTATATTATTATAAATATGTACGTATGTATGTAGTAGATACGTAGGACGAAGAATGTAAAAATCGTGCAATTTGGTTTTTTCTTATTTTTTTTTTGTTTTTATTTATTTATTTTTTTTTTTTTTTTTTTTTTTTTTTTTTTTTTTTTTCCTTGTATATTCAAAACTTGCAGCATAACATAAGGAATACACAGTATGTCACTAAACGAAAGGAATTCTGTTAAGATTCCAGAGGAAATCGTAAATTGTAGAGTAGAAATGAACTTTGGTCAAGCGTAGTAGATTGTACGAAGGTAATCTCCTTTTCTCAGACTGAAACGAGCTGGGAGAATGAGAACGAATATCTGACAGACGAGATGAGAGATCCGACGAGATTAAATCTGCCGTTAGTTTATTTTAATCTCACTTTTTATAACGCACAGGTCGACCAATTCGATCGCTAATCCTAAAAAAAATTTTAGATTTTGCTCCTTGTTCCTCGTGGATACACTGAGAACTGTCGCTTAAAAAAAACAAAAAAAAAAAAAAAATAAAAGAAAAAAAAAAGAAAAAGATAAAGAAGAAAAGAACGCGAAGAATACGTCCGAAATACTTGTCTTAAAAGCAAAAACGATCGTATCTAGAGAAGATTAACTGGGAAAACACGGAACGTAATAATTTACAATTAATTCAAATCTCCTCGCAATGCATAAATCGATAAGAATACGACTGAAATTCGTCCGTTGTTCCGTAATATTCCGAAATATTTGTGCAACAAATTGTCGAGCCATTCTCGAAATATCAAATTTGTCATAGCTGTACATACAATACGATCGTACAATCACAATTCATGAAACATTTTTATTGAATTGGCATTTGATAGATTACCGTTATACGAAGGAAAGAAACCCACACACACACACACACACACAGACGGAGAATCGTTTCAATGACTTTTAGAAATATATTTTTTTAACTTTCTCCAATTAGACTTTCAAAGACGAATAAATAAAAATGATCGAAATTATTTGAAGATAAATATTTAAAAATAAAATGTTCTAAACGAACAAAGAAATAGATATAATTTACGACTTTTACTTATCAGGTATAAAAGTAAATCTAAATTTAGTTGGCTCTTCAAAGTTTTTACAAATGGATTATTGAAGATAATTGTAAGTAGGTACATATTTACGTTTGTTTTCCGACAAAGCTTAATTATTTTCGTTCGCGCGATATAATAGTGTTCAGATAAAAAATTAAAAGTTTTCTAAATGTTTTTATTATCCCTATACTTCTATAGTGTCATATAAATATAAAATATATTTGTAGTACATGGATCCATGTAAGATCCATGTAAGACCCATGTAAGAATGGATTATCCATGGGAAAGAATTTTGAAAATTGTTTATGAATGAAAACGCTTAGTTGAGATATTATTACAAAGGGACACGTTTTCTCTATTATTTCTTCGTTCTTTGAAAATCTGCAAGCGGATGCTTCTCGAAAGTTATAGTAGCGTTGACATTTGTGGAAAATGTATATTTTGTAAATGCACCGACCGACCACAGGTGTATTATACCTGGTATATTCGTACCGAAAACGTGACTAATCTTCAAACTATGCCGGGTTATACATTTCTACGTGAATATGTATATGCAGATACGTATATGTATCCAAGTACATACGTTCTCTCATTCTCTCGTTATACGAAGGAAAGCTTGTATATATATATATATATATATATATATATATATATTTCCGCGGCTATAAATTTATCCCGGTTATAACATTGTTCCCGCGAATCCGCAGAATGACCGAATCAAGGAGGAGCCAGCGGTTGATCTATTAACCCTGACACTTTATCCCCTTTGGACGCGTTTTCGGTCAAACTTGGCATTAAACGAATACTAGTTTCGTTCGGTTCGTCTATATCCCGGGTAAACGACCTCTAAAAAAAAAAAAGAAAAAAAAAAGAAACATTAATTAACGGCAGTTGACCTAACACTTGGCACAAAACCCCAAAGTATCGTAGATATATGTAATTAAAATTTTCGCTTATTATCTAATCAAAAAAGATGTGTACGTATCCGTGTATACAGTTCTTTTTTCTTTGGCTCTTCTTTGAATTGCGAAATTATTAACTCTTCCTTCGTTCCTCTACGTCAGAAAAAAAAAGTGTACCTTTCCCGTGTCATATTTCTTGAACATCCAGTATATTCATATATACATATATACGTGTTCACTTTGAATCTCATTGGAATCGTTGACTCATTCAAAATGTGACGCATCGAGTATCGTTTTACTTTAACGTGTTAAAAAATATCATAATTCACACGATCACGTAAAACAATACCGAATTTGAATAAAATTAATCCCTGCATAATAAGAACATCTCATATGATAAAATCGAAATAAAAAGATATATAAATAGATGGATAAGTAAATATGGAGATTTTACATGGGATGAAGTTAATGAAGGTGGAAGGTAGGTGGTAGGTTGGTAGGTAGTAGTTAGAGAGGGGAGGAGGAGGAGGAGTTAAAACATCATACACTTGTTCGTACTCGAGCATTGTTTGTATCGGTCGGTAGGGTCAGCCGTGACGTCACGAGGAACAACGTAGCAACTCGGATTCCGATTGGTGGCCGTAGTCTCTGAGCGGCTCGCGCGTCATGGTCGTTGAGTGTGACTCCCGACAGAGTGAGCGGCAGTGCTCGGATAGCAGTGGGGGAAGATGTACGGCGCGAGATCTACGTACGCTGCTTCTTTTTAACAGAGAGACTTAGCTAGTACGTACGTGTACGTTGACTGTGAGAGAGTGTTCAGAAGTAATAGTGCCGTGTAAAGAGAGAAAGAGGGTGTTGGAGCTGTCTCGACGCCGTTCTATTTTCGTCGGCGCGCCACTGCTGGCCCAGATTCAACGCGACCGTCACGAGAGAAAGAAAGAGAGAGCGAGAGAGAGAGAGAGAGAGAGAGAGAGAGACAGAACGAGCAAACAAGTTATCTTCTTCTCTCTTTACGGAAAAAGAGTGAAAGAGTCGAGCGAAACAATCGAATATATATATATATATATACATATATATATATATATATATATCTTTCTCTCTCATAGCGAAAAAGAAAATCGCGCATACCGAAACTCCCCGATCGACCAATCACCGGTGACCGCAGCCGTTCTCAGTGCCTCATAATCTTTCGTCCAGTACGGATCGTTCTCATTCTCTCGTGAGTCTTCCCTCCGTGCGTTTAGTTGTATATATATATATATATATATATATACATATATATACATTTCTTTTTTTTCATTTCCTTACTTTTCTTTGATCGTGTTCTAACATCGTCGATTGCCATCGATATATTGAATCATCGTTTACATAGTTCTTCGGTGAATTTTGTGTTCCACAAACCTCGCGTTATCGTCAACGAAACGAGGACCAAACGTGAAATAGGCAGCCTAGTCCTGGAAGATATTTGGATGAGAGCGTCTCGAACGCTCCTAGAATGTGACTACGAAGTGATGCTGTAAGTGAATCTTCTCCAGAAATTGGTTATTTTAATCTGCTTCTTCTTTTTTTTTTTTTTTTTTTTTTTTTTTTTAATTATTCTTTTTCTTATTATTCATTTCTTTTCTCTCTCTCTCTCTCTCCTTTTTTTCGTCTTTTTTTTTTTTTGAAAATAATGCGATAATAAAATTAAGAGAAGAGAGAAAAAGAGAGAGAGAGAGAGAGAGAGAGAGAGAGACAGGAAAAGGAAGCTATAATTTTGAAGAAAAGATAAGGAGTATTATTCGCGCGCACACGTGCGTGTTAAATCCGGACTTCCGATATTTTCTATGTGTTCGGAGTGAGTGCATAAGGATTTGAGTGTATCATGTGTGTGTTTTAGTTTCTTTCCATACAGTTATTATCATTGAACAATATCGACAAAGTATGTATCTTTCTTAAACCTGGTATAATCTTCGTTTAGAAGAAAATATATGGGGTATATGATTGTAGAAAGTAAGATAAAGAGTAAGAGAAAGAAAAAAGAAAAAAAAAAAAAAGAATGAGAGAAAGCGAGAGACCTTAACTCCTCTCAATTTCGAACAAATGTCACTTTGAGGTTAACCGTTGTTTCTTTCGCTTTTGTAAATTTTGAGTTTTCGTTTTGTTAAAAAAAAAAAAAAAAAAAAAAAGAAAAAAAAAATTCTCGACAATTATTGTAATAATAGATCCAATGTCCTCGATTAAAAAATAAAATTTGTTTATAACATCATCATTGAGTTATAAGTCGAAGGTTTTAATTAATCAATTAACCTTGTCGCGTTAAATATACTTTAAAATTATAAATAGAGCAAAAACTTTGGGAGGCGGAGGTACGGGTCAATGATTTCGTTTTATAAAGACGTATCCCTCTGTGTTAAGCTCGTATATACTCGTAAGCCATGACATTTGAACCCTTCTTCTTTCGGGTATGGGCGCCACTCTGGCAGAAGTCTGAAGTTGGTCGGTAACGATTCTCGTCGCGCGGCTAAATTCAATTTGATTTATTACTTTCTTTTTTTTTCCTTTTTTTTTTTTTACAAAAAATGTGTCCATTACTTTCTAACGGTTTTGAGACGGGAAGTTTTTTTTTTCTTTTCTTTTCTTTTTTTTTTTTTTTTTCCTTATTCGAAATATTTTTCCTCTTTAAAATTTCGTACAAATACATGTGAAACATTATGTCGAGTTATAAGCGGGATCGTTTTTATTTTTTGTTACTTAAAGAAGAAATAAAGTTAAGAATTAAAGGGAAATTAAAAAAAAAAAAAAGATAAAAAAAAATACTAGTGAAGAGAATATGGAGATAGAACGATACGGTTGCCATTCGTGGCGCCAGACCTAGTCACGTGGCGCGTTTGCGTTTCGATTCTCTCTCTCTTTCTTTCTCTCTCTCTCTCTCTCTCTCTCTCTCTCTCTCTCTCTCTCTCTCTCTCTCTCTCTCGATATCCGTATTTCATACCGCGAGTCCATCGCGCAAGATCATACGAAGATCGAGAGCGCACCTTCCTTCTTTGACATTGGTGAACGCTTTGGCACGCGGATATCATCTTTATCCTCCACTCTTTGTTCTTACAACTGTGGCTGAAATATTTTTGAACGAGTATGTAAAGATCTGATTTTTTATCTCTTTTCCAACGTGCAACGCATTTTCATTTTCTTCGATCTTTTGCTTTTCTCTCTCTCTCTCTCTCTCTCTCTCTCTCTCTTTTTCTCTCTCTCTCTCTCTCTCTCTGTCTCTCTTTCTCTCGTAATTTTTTTTCCTTTCCTTAACTCGTTTTGTCCAATTCCAATATGAAACTGCGAGATAGTCTTAATCGTCGATGTTAAAATGTTTCGTCGAAAGAAAAAACTTAGTACATTCTCTTACATACATTTTGATTCTTCATTACATTTGATTTCCAATCTTATGTAATTTAACGAGTACTTTATACGGAAATAGTTAGTTGTAATACGTCGTGGTGCACTCGCGTGAGTGACATTTCGATAAAAGAACGTCGCAGTTGACGTTCCTTGAATAGCAAACAGAATTTTTCCGGTGTTCTTTAAAAAAAATAATCGCTAAGAACTTAGTTTATTATATTGTTTTTCCTGTAATTTATCGGCAAACGTCATTTTAATGTATTTTTCTTTTATTGTTTGTTTCTTTTTTTTTCTTTTTTTTTTTTTTTTTTTTTTTTTTCTTTTTTTTTTTTATTTATTTTTTTTTTTTCATTTTTTTTCATATTTTTATTTCTTTTAATTTTTTCAATATGCAAAAGACTGATGTTTTTAATAAATTAAATGATACGATCAACACAATGGTAAAATATATAGGAGGATGATGTTTGTTGGTAACATCTACTCGGTCAACATACATACATAAATGTTTATCCGATTCTGTTTTCATAACATCAAACGGATTAACCAGTGTGGTCGTTCCTATCGAATTACACACTCTGACGACAAACGAGTATTTCTCCAACGTGAACATTATAATTCGTTATTGAAATTAAAATTAGCTTCAATTTACATTAAAATTTTGTTCTCTTTTTATGATTTATTTATTTAATTATTTATTTATTTATTTATTTATTTTCTTCTTCTTCTTCTTTTCTTTTCTCAAAGTAATTTTTTTTCTCTTGAAAAATACTTAATACTCATCGAGGAAACAAATTATACGGATTGCATGTGTTAAGGAAGGGAAAAAAAAAAAAGAAAAATTTAGAATAACATAACTTGTCTACTATTTACAAAAGGTATATTTTTTCTTTATTTTTTTTTTTCTTTTTCTTTTCATTTTTTTTTCTTTTTTTTTCTTTTTTTTTTTTCTTTTTTTTTTTTTTAAGCTTTCCGCAATGAAATAAGAAGGAACGAATTTAGTACCGTGGAAAAGCTTTAAGTATCCGACTGGCATACTCGAGCTAATAACAGTGAATAAAGTAGGAACACGCTAGCTGCTCGTTAAGAAGCTTATGTAATATTATTCAGACTATTATCGCGTTATGTGAAGAACTTGGAAGGATTTCATTAGGGCGCACGGACTGATTATGAGGACTAATAATGATGACGACAGATTCGTGAAAAATCAAAAAAGTCTGTAAAAATGTATAATCGTCGGATTCTTTCGATCGTTGAATGCGTTTTCAAGCGTATTACGAGAATGAATTTGAATGAAAAGAAAGGAGGGTGTGGGAAGAAAGAAAAAAAGAAAGAAAGAAAGAAAGAAAGAAAGAAAAAAAAAAGTAGCTCATGAAAATAATCGCATAATATCGTGTCTCTCTAAGAACGTACACGACTTTCGACGGTACATCTTTTTCATGCGCCTTGCACGTTCGTTCTCCTCTTTTATGGGCCGTCAACTTTCCCGCGTCACCGCAGTGAACTAAATTCCACGTGATAACTTTATTCGAACGGAGGTATGATCTTAACATAGCCAGTTTGTCTACAACCGATTCAACGGCGTTGGAAGTTTGTGACATCGATTCCATTAAATCATAGACACGTCAAATATAACGAATATATAAATGAGTTGTTACATCTTTTCATTAATTATCTACAATCGATCAGTCGCATGATTTTCTATCGACGTAGTAAGAAACAAAGTCACCTGCTCCGCGATGCTTTCTTTATTTTTAATACCTAGTCTCTTGAACGCGTGACTAGTAGGAATATCGAGAGGAGAAGAAGAAGAAGAAGAGAAGAAGAAGAAGAAGAAGAAGAAGAAGAAGAGGAAGAAATAGTTTTATTTATATTTTTGGATCATGATCCACGCGATAAAAAAAGGATAGATAGATAGATAGATAAATAGATAGGTAAGTGTGTAGGTAGGTAGATAGATAGATACATATTTGATCAACATAATATTCGTTTTTGTCAATTAACTGATGACTTTTTAATAATTATCATAATTCAATGTTAAACGAAAATTGTATACTAATCGAACCCGATTAATTCTCATAAATTTGAAAACTTGAGGAAAGAAAAAGAAATTCTTCTCGAATCATCATATTTGATCCTTACTTCGAGTCGACTTATGTCAGAAGAGAAATCCACTCGCGATACCAAGGTCTCGTTCATTAGACACCCAAGTCGAACACCTTGAGCATGCACCTGCGAGTGCTATATGAAAGCGAGTAAAGTGAGAGGAGAGGAAAGAGGAGAAGGGGAGTGAGAGACATTATAAGAACGTATCTCGAGAAACGATCGACCTTGTCGGGAGTACGCTCAAAAGAACAACAATACCCTCGTGAAGCTTGTTAACGGAAGGACCGATCATGATATATTAAATGATCCTTTAAAATTCTCGTCGATCTAAATTCTAAATTTTATCATTTGTTACAAAATTCTTCGTTGTATCTTCTTTTGATTTGCCGAACAATTTTATTGTATTTATTCGCACGCGCATAAATGTTTTGAAATCAATTCTCCTGCAAGTACATCGCATCATTGAAAATGATTTTAAATGAATAGATAGACGTTGAAAATATATTAGAATTTATACATTTCTCTCGATTTTGATCGACGATGAGATATTTTATTATAAACATTAATGATGAACGAGCATTTAAATTTCTCCATAAATCATTTAAATTCTGGATTCTCTTTCTCTCCCTCCCCCTCTCACTCTCTCTCTCTCTCTCTCTCTCTCTCTCTCGGTAGTTTTGTCGAACATGTTACGTTTGCACGTAACTCGAGCTACGAGAGTATGTAACTAGTCCTTGAGTTACGTGTTGAAGTTCGAGTTACGTGTTTATACGATGTAAATTATGATGTACGCTTCCCTTTACTTTAACGTATACCGTATTGATAATAATGAAAATATGATATTAATTGTAAATTATATCTATTTAAAAAAAAAAAAAAAAAAAAAAAAAAAGAAAAAAAAAATAGAAAAAAAATAAAAATAAAAATAAAAAAAGAAAAAAGAAAAGAAAAAAGAGAAGCCATTTTCGATTTCGAATGTAATAACGCGTTGACGTATCGTTGTCGTAAACTTATCGGTTACCACGGGTACTGCAGAGATTAATTCGACGACACTGACGCCGTACAAGGACAAATCCGTTTCACGCGCTTTATATAGAAAACTTGCGGGCGATAAAAAGAGTATGAGAGAGAGAGAGAGAGAGAGAAGGGGGAGAGAGGAAGGAAAAAAGAGAGACAAGAAGAATGTATTAACCCCCTCGATGCGATAAAATCGATGCATCTTTTTCATTTCCATCCGTTCGGAACAGTTCATTTCGTAGCGGAAGTATTCGAACGATGGATTGAGAAAGGACGCTTCTACGGAACGCGGATATTTTGACGAATGTGCTAAACTTTGAAAATCATGCCAAGTGTCGTGTCAAATAATACTTTGCAACTATAGAGATCGTTGTTTGCACGACAACAACGTACAAATATGGACGTGTTGTGTTAAAACGTGATCTTAAAAAAAAGAAAAAAAAAAGAAAAAAAAAAAAAAAGGAGAAGTAAAAGAAAATAGAAAAATCACTCTCGTCCGACTTTCGCAATCGATAATCATCAATAGTATTTATTTTGGCACGTATAAATTGAACGAAAATAACAATGAACAACAATTAATCTTAATAACTTGGTAAAATTTCCACTAACGTTTACCACGAAAAATTGTCCGTGTTTTATCTAAGAAAACATGTATATTGAATGTACATGAGAATTATTAAATAAAAAGGATGGACAACGTGCCATGTATGTAAACTTTTCGCATGATCGCGTAATATTTTTATTTATCCGTTTTATTCTTTTATTATTCTTCTTATTTCATTCTTTCGAAGAACAACAAATCAAGCTAATAATTTAACTTCATCGAAAGCTATTTATTGATTTTTACTCTATCGTGTGCTCGACGTTAAGACGAATAATAAAGTCAATAAAAGTATTCGCGTTCGTCGTTTTAGCTCGGTTGAAGAATGCAAAGGTAATAAATCTAACTTGACTTTTGTAAATCTTGTTAAGAATCGTGCGACGAATAAAATGACAAAAATGAATTAACATGGTGGAGCTCCTTCGTACGACGAAGAACTTTTGCACGAAGCAATTTTCTTTCTCCTTTTCTTTTTATTTTTCCTTCTTTTAAACATTTCTTTCACGAGACGATCAAACGGGAAGACACACGCACGCGATTTCTTTTCTCTTATTTCATTTTCTTCTTCTTTTTTCTCTCCCTTTCATTTTCATTTTCATTTTAATTTCTCGATGCACTCGTTCTCACGCTTCGATGCAACGAAAACGAGGTTTTTTTTCTTCGTATGCTATTGGAATATCTCGTGTTCTCACATTGTTCAGTCGCAAAAGGTTTACTCGTAAAATTGCTCTAAACATTTTAACTCGATTCTCCATGCCATTTCTACTTTGTTACCAACGTCCGATTTATAACTGTTTAGAGTTAAACGCTCCCTCGGCGTAATACTCTTCGATAAATCTTTTACGACGTGATATCGACCTTCGACCCCCCGATGGTTTTCTTATAACCGATCGTATTGTTATTCGAGAGAATGGGCGTGAATCGTTAATCGTATTCTCACGTGTTAATAATAAACTTTCAATCGTGAAATTCTCTCATCCCGACTATTATTCCCTTCGATATGGCCTACGAATTTTTACGTTTTTTTCATTGGTTAGAGTATAGCTTAATTACAGCATCGTGGAATGTCGCAAGATCATAGACCAACTGCATTTGGCGTGCGTCTCTCTCGGCGGCCTTGAGATTTATAGTTTCCAAAAGAGAGAGAGAGGGAGAGAATATCAAAAGTTGACTAGGAGAAGACGCGTAATAAATCAATTACATCGAACAGAAGGATGCCACTCTATATACTATTTAACTTCACGTAAATAAAATCTTTTGTTTACTATTCATTCTACTTTCTCTTTCGTGTATGTGTATTCGTACACACTTTATCCGACCTTCGTGACATCGTGCGATTTCATAAGGAAAAAAAGAAAAATAAAATAAACCAACAAAAATTTGCAGAGAATTGTCTGATAAAATTGTCGTGAGAGTCAAGGTCATTGATCGACATCGATCAAAATACTTCCGATCATTTAGCGTGTATATGTATATATATATATATATATATATATATATATAGACGATCATTTCGATTCGATTTTAAAAAGTGAATACATATTTGCTTTGAATTTCTGCACGTTGCCTCTTCGATAAGATATCATTCAATGTTTTTCTTCTTCGTTCGAAAAGAAATTACTCTTCATACAGTTATCCTATATCGTTCCTTTCATTGTTTATTATTATCCTCTATGCCTTTACTTTCTTCACCTTTTGCAACGGCGATTGGTATTTTAACAACGTGTGGGTGGGTGGTGTATCGGATACGCATCGTTGCCCAGCGTAACAATTTTAAATCGACGCGATTCTTTCGTTATCATTCTCGATACGAATAAAAGACAAAGCTGCGAGAAAATTACAATCGTGTCTCACTATTTCATCTAGATTTGTTACAAAATTTAAATAATTTTTATTTTTATTAATTAAATATTCGAATGAACGACGAGAGGATCGTTTATAATAAATATTTCTCTTCCGTAGAAATTTATGATCTTACGATATCATAAGAAAAGAAAAAAAGATGAATGAAAGAATATGTCGACTTTGATTTTTCTTTCGTTTTACAATTCTCTTTAAATAATTAAAGAATAGAACGAATCTCATTTTGTTTTTTGAGCTAAATCGAACTTAGAATACGTAGCTCGTCGCACGAGACGACAGGTGGCATTTCTAGCATGGCAATTTAAAAGCGGATTAATTTTAAAGCGATATGATAAAAGTGTGGGCGGCATGCGTATGCATCGACTAACGCGAGAAATAAATTTTCTTTAGAATTTTCTTCCCAGTTGGCAAGCCATCGTCGTCGTAATTGAAAGAACGAGAATAAGAACGCGATTGTTTCGCGTTTGTTTCTATAGAATTGTACGAGCCCAAAATTTATCGTTTTTAATTGACGATTCTAATTCATTGTAAAAGTTCAATGCATTTTTAATGCGATTGGTTATGGTATGGTCTGACGTACGTCGACCAAACGCGGCGTTAATGAATCTTCATTGTCTTGGACTACACATACACATTCTCTCTCTTTCTCTCTCTCGCTCTCTCTCTCTCTCTCGTTCGTCTTTCTGTCTCGTTAAAGGGTTTCTTTATAAGAAAGGCAATCAACTTGGCGGCGACCCACGAGTCGAGTCTCTCTTCGCCTTTTGCAGTCTTCTAGACGAGCTGTTTTTATCGACCTTCTACGTTTAACGTCGTAATATTTATACGATATCTGTAATTAATCGTATGAAATAGTAATTATTCATCTTATGTATATCTTTATCGAAATATTATTTACATGTCGTAACATTGTTATATTATTTTGTAATAATTTACATTACTATCGTTAAGAAAATAATCTATATTTTATCGAAATATTTCAAAGTATTGTAACATTATTACACATAATATTTATTCTCGTATATATAATTATACGTTACTATTAATAGAAAGTAAAGTAATTTTCTTTTAAAAGATAAAATGCAACGTGATTATGAAAGATGTTAATGCGTTTCGAACGAAATGTGAAACAGATTCGAAGAGTCTTCGTAGAAACGATCGTTGCAACATACTTTACCTCTACTATCTTTCAAGATGCATCGAACATTGAAAGATTTACACGTGTAAAGGTCTTATTACCCCACACATTTTATTTGCCACGCAATCGAGAGAGAACAAGAGAGAGAAAGAAAGAGAGAAAGAGAGAGAGAGAGAGAGAGAGATCCATCTCCTTCGATCGATAATTGATTCTGTCTATTACACGTGTACTCTTCTCTTATATCTTCGATGGAGTATTTAACGTGTTCATCATATGCACGTGTTTGTATGTTAGGTGTGTACCTATATATATATATATATATATATATATATATATATATATATATATATATATATATATATATATATATATATACATGTATGTAAGTGTTTCTCTTGTCTGTCTCTTTCTCTTTTTCTCTCTCTCTTTTTCTGTGTGTACTTTCAACGCGTTTATCTTTGGACAGGGATACCCAAACAAAAATACATCGATGCGCATACTTAGAGCATTACCTCATACATCGATATATATCTCGTCGGTATATATTATATATATATATATATATATATATGTCGATGGCGAAACGAGAAAAAAAAACTAGAAAAAATTCGATAGAAAAGGTCGATAGAGAAAAAAAATGTATCTTTAACATTTTACGTATGTATGTATATATCTCGATTTTGATTTCTCTCTCTCTCTCTCTCTCTCTCTCTCTCTCTCTCTCTCTCTCTCTCTCTCCATCTTTACGTTTCTAGAACTAGATTTAATCGAGGGAAAGGTGATATACAGTTAGGAAAATACATTTTGTTGAAATCAAAATCCTACTCGAGATTTAAATAGACAATGGCGACAAGAAAAGGATGGATGAATTGGATGGATGGATGGATGGTTGCTTGCTTAGATGGATGGATGGATGTTCCTGTGCGAGACGGCGTCGCGTCTGTGAAATTTAATAAAATCACGATTCCAGGGAGAATAGAAAATAGGGGAGAAGTCGAGAAGAGAGGGGAACAAAAAAGAAAAAGGGAGAAAAAAAAAGTAGGAGAAGTGATTTGCTCCTCGAACGCAACGAGTGTGATGTGTGTCGATAATGGGGACGAGCGATGGCAACTTACGCTGCGTATACGTTTTCGCTCACGTTTAAACGGGTTGAACCTGAAGTAGGTTTCTAGGTTGATCTCAGTGAATCTTTTTTTCTCTTCTGGATCGTTTTTAAAGAGCGTTACGCTGCCACGCTTGAAGGAACGTACGTACCCGTGGCCCTTCCCCGTGATCTTTCTTTTTTCTTTTTATTTTCTTTCTTTCTCTCTATTTTTTTCTTTTTCTTTTTCTTTCTCTCTTTTTCCACGTCGATGAAATTTCGACGGAACTCGATAGCGTTCATTTGGGGCACGTGTGCTAAAGAATTTAAAGCGATATTATATAATAATAATAATAATAATAATAATAATAATAATAGTATATAAGAGAAAAGAGAGAGAGAGAGCGAAAAGTGGAGAGATGAACTTCGATCACGAAATTTCTTTCATTGGTTCAACGAGATAAGGTCGATCCCTTTTAACTCGGCAAATTGAAGATGATTCGCAAAAATGTTTCGGCTAATTCTCTCTTAAATGATCTTTTAAAGGATCGTAATATTATCCCTCGTATTATATTCGATGTTGCGAATAACAAAGAAAAAAGAAATAAAAAAAAAAAAAAAAAAAATAAGAAAAACAAAACAAAAAAAATTGCTCTTCAATTAACAATGTCTACTATTACATTTCCGATAATGTACAATTTCATCGTAAATTTGTGATATCACCGGTCAATGTTTATCGCACAGAAAAACATAAAATAAACGTTTTCGTACGAGATATGAATTTTCGCTTGTCCTTGGGAAAAGATTCCTGCGACGAAAAAGCTATTTCCATTGGTGGCATCCAGCACATGCCAATTATTTTGGTTATTCCGATTCGTTCGAAGCAACTGACCGACAATTTACTCCTCCTCGATCCTCCTCACTGTTTTTTTTCTATCTCTCTCTCTCTCTCTCTCTGTGGTTATCCATCTTTCTCTCTCTCTGTCTCTCTCTCTCTCCTTCTGTTCATCTTTTTCTTATTCGTTCTTAGGATCGATGCGTATTTTCTTTTTCTCTATCTTGTTGTCCGGTTTCGCTTCTATGTAGGTTTGACGTCGTCTCGTCGTCTCGTCGTCGTCGTCGTCGTTGTCATAGTCGTAGTCATAGTCGTTGTGTTACGTAAATAGAGATTTCGCAAAGACTTTATGACCGAAAGAACGTGCAACGAACGTTTCTTCGACGGATACAAGATCGATGTCTAATATTTGTTCGTCTAGTCGACGACGACGAAATCAAATTTATAAGTAGCTGCTTCCAAGATGAATATTTCGGGTCGATCAATGTCAACCCCGAAGCAAAGATTCCTCTCTTCGTCTCAGCTTCCCTTCCACGATTTTACTGTTGCAATAGTTCTCATTAAATGACAGATATGATAAATGAATACCACTTGATAATAATCGAACGTTTTAATGATCGTTTCGCGAATAATTTATTTCGATCAATAGCGTTAAACTTTGTTGTTTTATTTTATCAATTTAATTGATCCTATGTACCCTTACCAGTTTGATTTCGAGTAATATTGACCTAGACATTCCTATCGACGATCATTGGGCCACAAAGAGGTAGAAGAAGCCAGAGGGTTAAACAACGGAAGCCAGGACGAGACACTATCTCTCGACCGTGTACATGCTCTCTGGCTAAATCCTCTATTTTCTTTGGCACAAGCGCCAAAACTTTAACTTGGACGTTGGTAAAGTAACGAGGGCCCAAAGTTAAAAGGGTAACCTCGGTGCTTTTAACCGTGTTACTTTTTAAGGGATCGAACGATTCATCTCTCGAGTCGTTCGCAAAAATTGAATCTCATATACGAAAAGAGAAAATATAATTTCTTTCTTTCTCTTTATATCTAAGAGTTCACGTTGGAATAAATTTTCGATAGAAAATTATTTTCTATTTGATTCGTCGTCCATTGAATGTAAATATTTTTTTTGTTTCTGTTACAGTTTCCTAGTGAGTGCATCCTCACATACATGGAGTTTCAGCTGGATAGCGCAGAGTACTGCCAGGCTCAACACAAATAGAGAGATACGTCCAAGCATCGTGATAACACCTACCATCAGGTATCGTTGAAGCGTGGAGCGAAGGAAAGAGAGTGAGAGAGAGAGAGAGTGAGAGAGAGAGAGAGAGAGAGAGAGAGAGAGAGACATCGTGGGAAGATCAAAGCATCAGAAATATTTGGATCATCATCGGGGAGAGTGTTGTTAGAGAAAAGAAAATCAGCTAGTCATCACGCAAGACGTAGAAGAATTTAATAGAAACAATTGTTAATTTACATTAATAAATGCAAACGCCATAGTCACCGATCGCGCCTGATCCAGGAGCACTTATTGCCAAATAGGTAAAATAATATATAAAATATTGATGTATTTATCGAAATTTTAATCTCTCAATCAGATTGTATTATTAAACACGGTATATATTTGATTTTGTAATTATCGTATGATCGTCTATTAATGTTTTTTTTTCTTTTTCCCTCTGTTTTCTTTTTTTCAGATTATCTTCCGAATAGTAGTCGAAGAGATCCCAGGTGGGAATAAATCGCATATCAACACCGCCTAATGTAACGTAGTCCTCACCCCCCTTCGGCGAAATTCGCGCTCAGCTACCCTTCCCAAGATCTACATGTAAACCCACTGTTCTGTCCTCTGTAAAAAATTAACAAAGTATTCGATTAGTTAAATGAAAAAACAACTTTATAAGACTGACATCTATGGGCTAAGTTGTCAAATTCAGCCCAGCTTCGCATAGTGTGGCACATTTGCAAAAGATTCGACAAAAAGAGAAACAAACAAACAAACAAACAAACAAACAAACAAAAAAGAAGAATCGTAAATTTGAGCGTCGTATAAAGTCACCCAGGCGAGAAAAGATAAAAAAGAAAAAAAAGAAAAATAAGGAAATCCTTTTAAAAGTTATTTCACAAAAAGAGAGAAGGAAAAAGATATAAAACACTTGTAGCTGTAAGAGGAAATGAGCAACATGAGGGTAAAGGATATCAGGCCGGCGCCCGCCGAGATTGAATACAAAAACATGAAGTTCCTCATTACTGATCGGCCCAATGATCAGACCATTCATACTTTTATTCAAGTGAGAGTCAATTTATATGTGTTAATTAATTAAAATGAACGATATAATG
Organism: Vespa velutina; assembly: GCF_912470025.1. Taxonomy (NCBI): domain Eukaryota; kingdom Metazoa; phylum Arthropoda; class Insecta; order Hymenoptera; family Vespidae; genus Vespa; species Vespa velutina. The sequence continues at coordinate 765,390 of NC_062197.1, forward strand.
AGAAGAATAATAAAAACGACTTTTTTTTCTTTTTTTTTTTTTTCTTTTTTTTTTTTTTTTTTTTTTTTTTTTTTTTTTTTTTTTTTTTCTCTATAGGAACTGAAAAAGCACAATGTGAAAGAAGTAGTGAGAGTCTGTGAACCAACGTACAAAGTTGAAGAACTTAAGACAGAAGGGATCAATGTCATAGATTTGGTATTTGACGACGGGACGTTTCCACCAAATGAGGTCATTAAATCGATATGATAATAAATATATATTTATTTGCTTATTTATTTATATTTATGAATATTTGATCGTTATTAACAAAAAAAAAAAAAAAAAAAAAAAAAAAAACAAAACAAAATTATAATTGCAGGTAGTCGATGAATGGTTCGAGCTACTAAAAAATCGATTCCGTGAAACACCTGATGCTTGCGTAGCGGTACACTGTGTCGCAGGGCTCGGTAGAGCGCCCGTATTAGTTGCTCTTGCTCTCATCGAATTGGGTCTCAAATACGAGGACGCTGTTGCTCTGATTAGAGAGTACGATCTCCAAGTTATTATCAAATTAAATATCTTATAAAATTCGAATGAATCGTCTAACCTATCGTTGGAATATTTTTTTGTTTCTCTTTTTAGAAAAAGGCGAGGCGCTATAAACGCAAAGCAACTGGCCTACCTTGAAAAGTATCGTCCCAAGTCTCGATTGAAGCTCAAAAATGGACAGAAAAATTCTTGCTGCATCCAATAAATAAATAAATAAAATAAAGTAAAATAAAAAAAAAAAAAAAAGAAGAAAAGAAATAATCTTTTAAAATGAACTTACTAATTCACATAATTGGTATACCTAATTGTATGGGTTTCCGCGCCTGATAACAAGTGACATTGTACACGACTCTGTCAAATGGCCTACCAGTGGAAATGCAACCAAACAATGAATCATTGCCAATGGCGATGTTTGTACCATCCCACGTGTCTAAAATAAGCAATCGAGAGTGTAATTCAGGTGCTTTAAATCGTGGCACTTTTCATTTACGAAAGTTGTATATTTATTTTTGATACTTAACCCATATTGAATTCCATAGGACAAAATAAGCGTTTATATTGTAAGAACTGTACCTCTAACACTAAAGAACGAGTATTACCGAATGCTGAAATACATTTGCACCGCTTGTCAAATTTCAAATCGCATTAAATTGTATATTATATGAAATATATGTCAGAGATATTTTCTTTTGCTTTCTATATCTTCGGAATATCTATCGATCTATTTTGTTAGAGAGTTCTGGAGGCCAATCCACAGACTTACATAGTAGTACAACATCACGTTAGACGATCGATGAAATATTTTAGCATGCGATAATATTGTGTGCTTATCTTTTAACCGATCGATCTCTGATGAACATGGTTCCTTTCGCGTTGAGATTATGCAAAGCTGTGAAATGCAGCTTCCAGAGGAATTTAGTGCAATACGAATGGCGCATAAGATTTTTTCGAGATAAATAAAGCATAGCACCGTGTATATATCTGTTTAATATTAAACAAACAAAACAAAAAAAAAAAAAAAGAAATCATTTGACTCAACTTGCTTCAATGGGGAAAGAAAATATTCACAAGATTTTTTCTTTTTTTTTTTTCTCTCTCTCTCTCTTTTTTTCTTTTCTTTTTTTTTTTTTTTTTTTTTTTTTTTTTTTGTTTAAGGAAAAATAAAGTATCGCACTTTGCAAACACGAGATGATGAATCATAAAACTGATTTGTTTAATAAAAAGAGAGTCTTCTCTTCTACGATATTAATAATGAAATAATCATGTATTATTAAAGAAAAACGCATAAGGCATATATCGACAAGGTGTGGTACTTGCGCTAACGGTATTGTTTCCACCTTATTTGACTTACACGAGAAAAGATCATGAAAAGCGAGCTAACTTGCTGCAGTAAATTCTAAAAAGCGATCACACTTTATTCTTATAACGAGTACTTAAATTTATCTCGATATTAAAAAAAAAAAAAAAAATAAAAAAATAAAAAAATAAAAAAAAGGTAAAAAGAAGAAAGAAAGGAAGGAAGAAAGAAAGATGTTTATAGCTGTAAAATATAAAATGTTTGAAGCTAATAAAGCGCGATTCTTGCAATATATTTTGCGAAGCTGTAAAGACGCAATGTTCCCATGTACGTACTTTAATGTACCCATCACCATTGTGGAGAAAATGCCTAATTTGTACAATATATAATGTAAGAGAGAGGATATCTCGACCGTTCGTGAACACTAGATTATATAATTACGGTAATTAATAACAAGAGACATTGCGTTGCATTTCCAATGGAATGCCTAATTGGTGGGTGTTCTTAAATCTTATTGGACTTGGAATCTGCGTTAACTTGAACGGCAAATATTGTGAAACCAATGCGAAGTATTTCATCCAAAGCTGTATATCACTTATCGTAGCGCAACGACAATTTTATCAAAACTTTTACAACAGTCTACGTTCGACAAATTTTAGAAATCATATATGCGTTAAGTATAAACATTTTTCTAATTCTTAAAGAAAACTTGATAGAATTGTCGATGTCACTACACGCCACACTAAACTGTGTTCAAAAGATTAGAAAAATTTCACTCCTAAAATAATAATGAATGTAATAATTAGATCATTTCATTAGTCCGTCGATCAGTCGCGAATGTACATCCTTTTTAAAAATAACTCGTCCTATATTCGCCTTATTGCTCGTTCCATGCTTAAACTACCAATAAGTTAACTTACGACCATTGGCACTTTTGTCATTGGCCGTTTTTATAAGTTCTCGTTCATAAACGACTGCTAAAGTTGCCTGTTAATCTTTAAAAATAAATAAAAATTTTGTAATTGTTTTTTGCATCCAAGTATGCATGCAGGTATGTATGTATGTATGTAAGTATGTATGTATGTACACAATATTATGCTGTGCATTCACCATGATCACGGACTTTAAATGAAATGTTAATCTGGTACACCTCCTGTTTTGTAAGATTGAAAAACTGCAATATTTTTTACCAGAGGATGGAACGAGGGATATTCGTAAAGTAACAAATATTCAACCTTTAAATCCAAACTTGATTCATATTGATTCCACTTTATTCGATCGACCTTTGTTAAATTACCGTAATTTACATAGTATTGACATTATTTTAAGCGTGCTCTTTGCAAGCGAAATAGAATAATACTAATATTTTTTAAATGATTAGGTATACCTGATATTGTTTTTCTTTCTTTCTTTCTTTCTTTCTTTCTTTCTTTCTTTCTTTCTCTCTTTCTCTTTTTTTTTTTTTTTTTTTTTTTTTTTTCTTTTCTTTTTGAAAAAGTTACCATCTCTCTCAAATTTGTATTATTTTGGTTTTAGTTTTATACGTCGATTCACTTCTTCAAGCGGTATTACTTCGTCAAAGAAGTAACGAAAAGGATTCATTATAGATTTTTTATCTGTGATACAATTTTTTGCACGGGAGAAAGTAAAACTAGAAAGGGAAATTCGAGTGGACTTATATTGCGATCTCATTTTTCATAAATATTGCATTAACATTGTGTAAAGAAGAAATATATGCATGTATATATATATATATATATATATATATATATATATATATATATATATATATATATGTATATATATATATATATTGAGGAAGAGGGAATAAATCGAATTTTAAGAGTTTATAAATATATCTAAATTAAGTTTAATATAAAGAAAGTTTATCTCCTCTATAGGCACCAAGAAATTAGAAAACATTATTGATCTTAATTTTTACTTCTTCTTTTTTTTTTTTTTTTCCTTAATTCATCTGCCGATAATTTTTGACGCCGGCAAAAGTTGCTGGCGAATAGAATGAAAAGAAATAAATGGGGACGATCCTAGTTAACGAGTACTCACAGAATATTAAGAATCATGGCACTCGAAGAAATGAATCGAATCGCTTCTAAACATTTGTCTTTTACTCATCTAAAGACATAGTAATGTAATTATCTGTAAATCTTTTTATAGTTACCATTTTATGATGGTGACCGTAAATCATGTTTGTGTAATGGTCAATATGCTTCATTTTTAAATAAATTTCATCCAATGTGAATACCCAGAACAGGAATAACTTAGGTAACAAAGAAATCCTCTATTTTGAACAGACGTAATGAAATAATAGTCACTCCCTTCAAATTGATTAAACAAGAAATAATAAATTTAACGAGTTAGCGCAATTTAAACAAGAATTAATATTATTATATATTTAATTTGTTAATGTAATTTACTACTCGTCACTATATTATTGACATTGATTAAACTAATTAAGAAATCGTTTTGTTATATTGTAAACATCAGTAATGAAATAAAAAAGAACAGAAGACGTTTTGTGAGGAAAGAATATTTTATGATTATTTTCAGAATCTGACAAGATGTTAAATAAAATATTTCTACAAGCTAAGATCATAGAGATCAAGTAAGATCATAGAAATTATTACACGATATTGGAGCATAGTTTACAATCAACGTTCTAAAATAATATTACAAGATATGATTTAAAAATGAAAAAAAGAAAAAAAAAAAATAAAAGGGAACGGGATAACATTTAAAAAAATGTCCAATTAATATTAATTTTATACTTGGTTTCCTCTTTTTACATAAACATATCGTCGTATCCTGGAGGCGGTAATTCGTCGTTGTCAGGATTTTGCGGTCTCCGTGGCATTGGATTCAAATCGGGTGGTCCAAAAATATCAAACCTTGCTCCAGGTGGTACCGCTCCGCTAAAAAAATATTTTTATGATCAAGTAATTAGAGAGAAAAACAATGCATAGTTGAAAGTATATCTCTTAAGCATACTGTGGTAATCTTCCAGGTACTCCTAAACCACCGATTCCTCTTGGATCCATACCCCATGGTACACGAGAAAATGGATCATATATCATCCCACCACCTCTACCTCTTCCAAGAGGATCTAAATCTGCTGAACCTACTCTTCTTGGATCTGCTTCAGGATTCCTTCAACATATAATATAAAATATTATGTTGAAACATTTGAAGAATAATATATAGAGAGATCAAATCAATCGATATAAAAACCATTACCAAGGTTGTGAAACGCTCGAAGGTCTTTGAGGTGGATCAACCCTTAATGGATCGGGACAAATATCTCTAGGTTTACGTTCAGAAGTTGATGTTTGAGTAGACATATCTACGCTATCAATAGGAAATACAGGTTCCAATAGTTCTTTACGAATTCTATGCATAACTGTTAGATACGATGGTATTAATTCTTCTAAAGGACCATGAAGCTTATTAACGGTTTGTTCTATAGGAAATTGTATATTTCCTATATTGTTATTATCTATCCTCTGTAAAAAGTATCTTATTAGAATAATGTCTATGGGAAAACAGATACGTACAGATCTTAACACGTAACGTTCTTATATTACCAATAAATTAATAAGTATATCCTCATCAGATTTTATTCCATACAAAAGAAATAATTTGCCATCTATCAAATAACGTAATGTATAATTAGGCCCTTTGTTCCAGTTCTCTGGGAGCAATTCTGAGCCTCTTTCAGATGAATCAAATAATTTCTGAAATATTTCATAAATAAATATTATTCTGGATGGTGTAATATCGTAGATATTACATAGGGATAAATAATGCATATTAGAGGTTAGATTAGGTACCGCAATATTGCGCAATAATGAAAAATAACGTCTAAAATCTATCTTTATATATATATATATATATATATATATGGAAAAAAAGTAATGTTTCGATATATACATGTTTATTAATTGTACGTTTTAATTATGTAAAGATATAATGTTTCGATTACTTACGACATCTCCATAACCTAAACATTTAAAGCCACACTTTATGATATACCAATGTACGAACAAAATAATAACATCTTCCTTTTTACAAATATCATTGTCAACTAATTTTTGTAACAATTCGAAACCAAACACAGATTTTGTATTACCAGACATTCTGAATGAATATAATGACAGTTCACTTTTACAGTTTTAAATGACGATTCGTTGACTCCGTTAGTCATGTAATGGTTGTTATACGTATCTCGAACTTATGCGCAATTTGAAGAGTCAATAATAATTTCTAAACTACAGATACGAGAGAATTAAGAATATCTTTTTAAATTTCTTTAATATTTTATTAAATTTATTACTTTAACGTTAAACAAAGGAAAAAAGATTATTCCATCTGAGATTACATGAAATTTAGAAGAAGAAGAAATGAGTTTCTCTATTTGTGTTCCTTCAATACGCCGAGGCCAACGCGTAGCTTACTGCAACTATACTTTTATATGTCACTTTTCACGATAGTAAAAGTTTCTTTGAAATAAAAAAAATTAACCTACTGCTCAAATAATTCAATAATGGAATTCTATGATCAACGGAGCACCAAAATACAGGACCGAGTTACTGCGCTTGCGCCAATGTTAAAATAAAAACAAAGAATTTCATTGGCCGATTTCGAGTCACACGGAGATCAATGAACGACAAGCATTCACGTACTTTCGCGAATAATTCGCTATATCATTCATATTATTTTCGTAATATGTTTATTCAATCGTAAGAATCTTAAGGGTGATTATATCGGGTAAAAGTAAATGTATTATTCATTTTTTAGAATAATTATGAAAATATATTTTTATACTTTTTATATTTATGTATACAAACGTTCATATCAGGGTCATATATCGATAATCCAGAAGACTGTACAATATTAGAACTGGACGCAACTTCTCGCTGCGCAATTCTCTCATTTCTTCACAGATTTCTTTGATATATTTCTTATGTCTAGCGTGTCTAGAAATAAAATAGTGATAAAATGGTAAAATAATCCAAGAATATTTATATATATATATATATATAAAAAATCAGAATACATAAATATAACTTACTTATCAATCACAATTTGAATGCTTTTATGAAAGTCTTGTTCCTCCTCATCTATCTCCAAAAAACTGGTTATCGTTCGTATTACTGTCATTTCTAGGAAGACCGCAAAAATTTCTATAGGAACTTTATGAGATATCCTCTGTAAATAGGACGACATCTGAGCGAGCATAGTATTTTTAAAACTTCGCCTTGCACTCCCAGAAAGTTTCTCTCTCTCTGATAGAATAAAGGTTATATTGATATTCGTTGAATTATTGGATGAAGCTGTAACGTCATTCGCACTAACTTTACTTTCAGATCTATTCAAAATTGGTAATGGATTTTCAGTCTGTCGTTGAAGAAACTCGGCAATATCTTGAATGCCAATTTTTCTTTCTTGAAACCTATCCCTTTCCCATGTCTGTACCCTTAGATAACCTTTTTCATTGTTCTTTAATAATATTATTTGAGTAATAGAATGTTCTTGACAATATTCTAACACCTCTTCTATCGTATTTGTATCTAATATAGTAGTCCTTATTCCCATTGACCATAGTTCGCGAAGTACATTAGCCATTTCCTTTTCTCTCCTTGGACAACCGTCGCAACATACAGCTATATCAATACCAAATTTATTTTCTCCGCAAATACTTTCAGACATTTCATCAACTGCACAAACTAACTTGTCCAGTGATATACTAATTCCAACGCCATACTGTTTATTTTCTTTATTAGTCATTCCCGTACGTTCCAATATTTGTCTAAATGACATTAACATCTTATCATAACGACCACCAGCAGCGATAACGTCTTGTCCACCTCTTCTTCGTCTACGCTTTACTTCGCACGTAATCTGATATATGACACCACTGTGCTGTTGAACGTTATGAACCAACAATGGAACAACCGTAACTGGCCACTAAAATGTTCAACATAAGAATTTATTTAAAGAATTAACAATCCAACGTTATCTTCCTCCAACACATTTATAATTACCTTAACACCTAAAGCTTCTATATTGGCGATTACTATTTCTATATCATGTAAACCTTCCTTCGCTAATCCTGCTGCATCACCTTTCCTTCTTGTTATTGTTCTTAGAATACTGGTAATCTTGGCAACAGAACTCTCAGTTTCAAATAAATTAAAAAGCGTTTCCATTGCTTGGTCCGTGAGACATAAGCTAATTAAATGTGTTTGTACTTGAAACTTTGAAAATTTGCCGTCACGTGCGTCGCACAATATCGAATAAATATCCTGATACTTTTCACGTTCTATCCCACAATACATTAATACAGCTTGTAATAATAATGTATGATTTAAACGTATTGTAAAATTACGTTCCCTTAATTGAGGAATTTCATTGAAAATTTCCCAAGCTATGAATATTAATTCGGCTTCTGCCATTAAGTTATTAGCCATTGGACTTATTATATCAAATGCACATTCGTACAATTCTCTCGGATGAAATCCACGAACCTATAATGCGAACGATTATAATTTGATATTTATATAATTCTCTAATGAATTATGCATATATATTATATATATTACCACCTTCTTCTCTCTGAAGACACGTTCTATTGCGTATCTCCGAAGATGAGAGATATTATTCCAAGCGACATATCTGGCGAACGGAGCTCTTAGATCATGTGGTATCGAGACAATACTACCAGTTCGTGTCATAAGTTTTACACTTGCGTCAATAAAATTATTATGCTGATTAGACTTTGGCATTAAAAGTGGAGTTGCTAAATATATACCACCATGTCTTTGAAATATTTCAATGACTTTAGCTTTCACGTTCTCTTGTAAATACAATCTTTTTGATGAAATGAGATTTGCAATTCCTCTAGCTGGCAAATTCATGTCATACGTGATATCTTCTGCTGGCGTTACCTCTTGGGTAAAACAAGAAGCGACCAAATATTTGTATGCCTTGCTTTGAGTGTTAGATAACGTATGTCGTACCATTTCCTGAAGTTCAGTCTCCTCTAATTGTGGAGGAGGTAAATAATCCGATGATAATAATTCCTGTGCCGTTGGCCGTTGACTAGGATCATGATTCAATAACCAACTACGAGTAATAAAGGAAACATTTTTAATTCTATCTCTATTTAGAGAAAATATTTTCTAAAAGAAATCAAATGTCGTGCAGATTATTACCGAAAAATATGCACTTGATGAGGCATATCACCTTCTGATATGTCAGAGGGCAAAATAACATCTTTCGATCTCAAATTTAACAATATCTTTACTCTCTCCATTCCAGTTTTAAGAGGTTTGTAACACATTTCGAAAAGTATAATTCCCAAACTATAAATATCTACTTTTTGATTGTAAATAGCCTTTGCAGCCTTAGCAGAAAGTTCTGGCGCTACGTATAAAGCTGTACCTACTTGGCCTGTTAAAGATCCTAATTCATCTACGTCATAACTTGTACCTAGATAAGAAATGATGCATTTCTTCAAGTTAAATAATCATAAGAGCAAACGTAAGTAAAGAGTATTAAAAAGTCATACCTTTCTCTACCTTATCAGCTTCTTTATCGGTATCAATGGTCTGTGCTAATGACGATAATATATTAGTTGTAGCAAGACCGAAATCTCCAATTTTAACGTGATCATTACTATCCAAAAAAATATTAACAGGTTTTAGATCTCTATGTATCATACCCTGCTGATGTATATGTGCAAGGCCTTCAACAATTTCTCTAAACAATCTCCATACTCTTTCTTCATCTTCGTATAATCCATTATCGATTGCAGTTCTCAAAGTGCTTTTCTCACAAAATTCCATTTGTATATACATAAATTGTATTTCTTTTATTATCGAAGTATTAGCAATATTAATGTTAATTTTTTCATGATTATCAGAATTATCAGGAGTAGTTTGAGAAATGCCATCTTTTTCAAATTCTATACTATCTGATGAATCAATTCGAAGGAATGTTCTCATCCTAAAATATATATATATATATATATATATATATTTATTGCGAGTTAATGAAACGTGTTTCTAATAGTGATTTGTTAAATTACTCACAAAAATGAACTATCTTCGTCGCTATCAGAATCACAGGATGCATCTGTGTTATCATTGTCACTATCAGCTGTATTGGCTGCGCTTGCTACAGATTCATAAGATATATTCCATTCAACGTCGTGTAAAGGTGGTGCAAGTCTTTCTATGTCTTCACTTCCCAGATGCTAAAATTTCACGTCAGATATTTTTACAAGACAAGAAGAGTAGACATCGGTATAAATAAATAATATAGAACGAGCGTTATATATATATATATATATAATTTATCGACGACATCATTAATAATATATTTACGTTAACTATATCTAATTTGGCCTGTTTGTTGCTTGTATTTAACGAGGAAGCAGTCACTGACGTTAATTCATTATGCTGGAGCGAATCATCCAAGGTAGCACTTTCAATCCATGAGTTATAATAACGAACGACATTTTCATGATTCATACGTGAAAGTAATTTTACTTCACGTGTGATCTTTCGATTTAATTGACGATTTTTCGGATTCAATTCGATTCGCTTGATGGCATATACACCTCCATCTAATTTATTTCTAACTTTTAAAACATCTCCAAAGGCTCCTTTTCCCAGCCACTTCAATATCTCAAATTCATTTTGTATGCGCGACTGTCCACCCAATGTTGGTAGATAAAGCTGAATGTCACAGTCTGGCTCCTCAGGTTCGTCAGACTTTTGTTCATTATTATTTTTAAGCTTAGGAGGAGACAAACCACGATCAAGAGGTGTTTTAATGAAACTGTGCTGTTGAAGTTGTTCAGCAGACCAACGCATTCTTTCATCACTAATAAGGCATTTTGAAATGAAGTCTTTTAAGTGAGGCTGAAAAATATACAAAACTATCATAATATTTTAATAATATAGAGTATAACAATAGTTCACATAGCATATATATTAATTATAAAATACCTGTAAAATTATTGCTAAATCGACATCCTTTTCGGACACTATCGTTCCTTTCAATAAAGAAAGCACCAATATACCGAATCGGTAAATATCTGCCTTTTTACCGCTTCTCCCTTGAATCGTTGGAAAATCATGCTCTACTTTAGCCAAAGAACTAGTACGATATATATCTGATAATCTTTTATCTAATGAATAATCTGATAGTCTTATGACACCGGTATGATCTATAAAAACACTTGTATCACGCAAATCCCTATGTACAACATTATTCTCATGAAGGTACTGCAATGCTGAGAGAATGCCAGAAGCCAAATGCCTGAGTATGTCTATATCAATCGAAATGTTTTCCATAAGAAAAAATGCACATGTCGTACCAACCTATTTTTATAAAGTATATATGTTTTTATTAAAGAGCACTTAACAAATATACACACATGTATATATAAATTGATACACTACAATATATAAAAACCATCATATAATAAAATCAATATAAATATACAAATACCTACCACAAATTCTTGAAGTATATAAATGACTATATTATTGTTATCCTGCAGATATCTCATATTTAAATAATGCACTAAATTTGGATGATGCAATTTATGTAAATGATTAAGTTCTTGCTCAAGACTACCTATTTGTTTCATAGCGTATTGTAAGTCTGCAGTATCACGTATTCCATGCTTTTCATTTTGTAGACCATATTTTAATGTCCATTCTGTAACCGCTAATAATTCACCCGATGTCATATCCAAACCGGCATAAACGATAGAACCCTTAGAACTATGTCCCAAACATTTGCCTCTATGGACTTGTCTTTCTCCTTTACTATTATCAAAGTGGAGAAGCTTCGTACCCCTGTGCTCGCATAAAGAACCTTCCGAGCTTTCAGATGTGCTCATGCATCTACGTCTAGAATATGTCCTTACTTTTTCATGCGGTGAGGATGGTAAAGTTTGAGAAACTATGTCCGATTCAATGGATTTTCGAACAAGATCTCTATGATTACGCATTTCAGCTTTCAATGCCTCTTGACGCTTCTGAATCTCATCTTGTAATACCTTATTTTATGATACAATGATCGATTAAGTAATAACAATAGTAAAACCATATATAATAGTAAAAACATATACATATATGATATACAATTATAGTATAACAATAACCTGTCTCTCTTTATCCTCTTTAAGTTGTCTCTCCTGCATTTCATACTGTATTTTCTCTTGGTGTCTAGATATCATTTCTTCATAAAAACTACTATAACTTGGTTTATTGTGTTCGTGTAAATATTTTTGAACGTGTTGGGCAAGCTCAAAAATCATAACTTCGCCGCTTAATTGACGTGCCAAATATTCAAGTTCTGAATATAAAACTCCTACTTGCTGATTTGACAGACCTTGGCTATTTTTTAATTCTATGGTGGGTACTCTAAAATCATTTGTTGTTGTTGTTGTTGTTGAAATACAAATTTGTATAAAATGAATTAGAAAGGTGTGTCAACTTACATGTCAGGATACTTTTCTCCACAGGTGATATGTAAATCTATTTGTGCATAAATTTGAGCTGGACCAGACATTCCTTTCTGTGGTGTTAATGTTATCAAAATATCTAATGGTTGCCATTTCCTTTTACTTTTATTTTTTCTCAAATCACACAATTCATCACCAAATATAGACTGCGAATATTCGATTAATATTAAAAAAGAAAGAAAATGTAAACACAATCGAAAATATACGCACGACAACAAGAAAAAAAAAATAACTATACTTTTAATGCTTCCATTTCATTATCCTGACGATCTTTGCATGACTCAACATGAGACATTTTGAAAAAAAGATTATTTATGCATTGTAAGCACTGTTATATCGCATTGATTAAAAGTAACGACAAAATTCACTTTAGTTTAATAGTTTCCTAGGTATCATTACTGGATCATCAAAATCTTAACCTAATCAAAGTCCAGTAATTCCAGCATACTAGCATTTTATTATACAGTTAGAACGGTCAATGGTTTTCTTAGAATATTTCTTATATATAAAATTATTGTAAAATGATTCTTTTTTACATTCACTTTATTTATTTAATTGAAACCTTATAAACGAAAGAACGGACGTTAAGTCCCGCATCTTTCAATACTATCTTACTATATCATACTGTATTCATCGTATTCGCGCCGTCACCATCGCACACAACATACATATAGGAAACTAATTTTTGTTAATGTCCATTATTCTCGATAGATTCGCTAGTATAGCACTAATCCACGCTCCCTCGTGCTTTTCAAACACGAGACAAAATTTATTGACAATTTATCATCGATATTTAACAATGTACTTTACAAATTGTCATATCCCTTAATCGTATCGTATGAAATTTCGTTTTATCGAATGAAAATGTTTATCGTCATAGAAACTGTCAAACGTTCTGTGTCGTTTAGTGTTAGTGTTATATAGTTAAAACGTATGTACTTTTATATTATTGAAATATATCTTCTTTCATTTATGAACGACCAATTTATACCGTTTTATTGTTTAAGGTACATTAACGACCGTGCTCTATTATTGTAATTTAACAGCAATGTCGACAGACTACACAGAACGATATATTTTTGAGGCAGAATGGTATGACAAGGTTGCTTGTATTTTGAAAAAATTTTATTTATATTATTATCCAGCAGACAATACCGTGGAATTGGTATGCTTTATAAATTATACACTTTCAATCCTTACGATGTAAATATTTTTGTACAATGTTATGGAAATATTACAGTTTGATATAAAGACAAAGAAAACATTTTTGAGAAGAACCAAATGCGAGGGTATTAAAGCAAAAGATTTTTATGTTGGAGCAGTTATAACAATATATTCAAGGAACATAAAAATTATTGACTTTGCCGATAAGAGTACAAAGGCTAAATTGCAAACAATAACACAGAAGTGAGTATTATTATTGTTATATAAATAATATTGCTTAAATTTTATATTTTATAATCATTAAGTCTTTCTTTCAAATTACAGAACCTTTGCAATTATAAAGCCTGATGTAATGAATAAAATGGGCGAAATATTGAAAAATATTATAGCCCACAATTTTCATGTTGCAAATATTAAGATGGTAAAACTTACCAAAGAGCAAGCAACAGAATTTTGTAAAGGAATAGAATCAACTCAGTTGCCGTAAGTATTAAAGCTCTTAGATGTAATTTACATGTTTTCTACGTATATACATATATTTTTTTCTCATACAGATTCATTATAAATTTTCTTACATCTGAACCTATCTTAGCACTGGAACTTTTAGGAGATGATGCTGTTGCACAATGGCAGAAATTAATAGGCCCAGAAGATAGCGATGAAGCTCGTAAGGTTGCACCATCCTCTTTAAGAGCATGTTATGGAAAGGACAATATTCAGAATGGCATTCATGGCTCTGAGAATCCAGAAGCAGCAGAGAATGTACATTGTTCTTTTTTTCTTTTTCTTGTCTTTCTTTTTTTTTCTTTTTTCTCTAAATTTCAAATTTAATTTGATTTATCTTTTCAGGAATTATCCTTTTTCTTTCCTGATCAAAAAAGCAAGAGAAAAGGACCTAGCAATACTGCAACGTTAAAAAATTGTACATGCTGCATTATTAAGCCACATGCGGTGCAACAAAAACTAATAGGTAATCAATAATTTGTCTTATGGATAATTATCAGATTATATATTGGTCATTTTAATCATGTTGCATGAATATTGTTTAGGTCATATTATTGAAGATATTCAGAAAGCTGGTTATACAATCAATGCAATTCAACAGTTTCATATAGACTCAGTTAATGCAGAAGAATTCTTGGAAGTTTATAAAGGAGTACTTGCAGAGTATGGAGTAAGTTTTGATACGAGTTTCTTTTTCTTTTCCCTTTTTTTCTTTTTTTCTTTTTTCTTTTTTTTTCTTTTTACTTGTTAAATATGATATCCAAAAAAAAAAATATAACAGAATTATTAATCTAATACCAATATTTAAAACAGGCTATGGTAAGTGAGTTACAGACTGGACCTTGCATCGCAATGGAGATAACTCATAAGGATGAAAATTGTGATATACATGCAGACTTTAGAAAATTATGTGGTCCGATGGATCCGGTAAATACTTCTATTTTATTCTTCTGAGAAAATACACGTTAATTTTTTTATTATCTCATTTTCTAGGATATTGCACGACAGATAAGACCAAATACCTTAAGAGCAAAATATGGAAATACCAAAGTACAAAATGCTGTCCATTGTTCAGATTTACCAGAGGATGGACCTTTAGAGGTAAATCAAGTTTTGTGAATTATATAAGATTGTATTAATATCTGTTTTCAATTGACATTTGTAAATATCCTTTAGGTCGAATATTTTTTCAAGATTCTTGATGAAATATGAATGTCATAATTGCGGCCATCAAACAATGATCATTTTTTTTCTACTTTTATCCAGGAAGGATTGAACGACAAATTATTTTATTACTTTTTTTTTTTTTTTTTTTTACAATAAAACTTAAAACGTCAAGAGTCCCGTTTTACGTAATGAAAACATGCAAAATTTTTCTGCCGTATAAAAAAAAAAAAAAAAAAGAAAAAAATGGATAATACCAATCCTCAGAATATTTCTTTGGAAATTTTTCTACGTAGATTAAGCTTGCGTAACATTACCTTTTATCGTGCGGAACGTCAATGCCGTAGAAATCTCAACTCGATCGTTTTGTGCAAAAAAAAAAAAGTTTACTTTTCCAGTTTCACTTGAAACGCCTATTATTCCGATTTATGTGGCAATCGATCATTGCGATATACAAGAGGTTTATAACATCTAAGAAAACCGACGTGTATATAAATAGATTCCAATGGAATCCTACAGTAAAAATTTATCTTTCAACCAAGTTATGAGGCATGCTCTTAGTCTCACCATTTCTTTTTATCGATTTACTCCCTCTCATAATTCACCTAGATCGTTAAATGATCGATCACTTTTTCACATTGTTTCCACTGGCTATCACTATTTTACCGCTTGATTTTTAAATTTTTCTTTTCACACGCAAGAGAAAATTAATACAAAACAAATCAAATGAATTGCATAAATGTACAATTTCATATTATATTTATGGACATTATAATCGGTGCTTATAAATTGATAATTTCTTCTTAGGTAGTAAGTTTATCGCTTGACACCATATAATTTGTTGTGGCACGATAATAAAAACGTTATGTTTAACTGAATATCCTCAATCTAAAAGAAATATTATTTCAGCGAGTGTCACTTATTAACAAATGAAAAAAAAATAAATAAAAAAAAATATATATATATATATATAAATAAAACTACTTACCCCAGGAATAATTCATCTGGTAAAATAAATTGTATATATTATATTTACGATAAACTTCGACCACACAACCTTCGGTTTATTAGAATACGTGTTTTCGAACCGGTGTTGGCATAGCGCGATCGGAGAGCTCAGTAGCCTGCACGACTTCGCGTTGTGCGGACATACGAGTACATACTCGAACGTGATCGTAAAACTTATTCGTAACAAATAAAAAAAAAAAAAAAAAAAAAAAAAAAAAAGAGAAAAAGAAGAAAAAAAAAACAGAAAAGAAAAAAAAAAGAAAAAATAACTGAACTTTTACGACGAGCACTACTGTTCTCGACCGAGAACGCGATCTTCGTGGTGGATTACGTGGCATCGATCGACTCGATCATATCGATCTTTTTTTTAATTAATTACTACTTCAACAATTTGAAGTAATATATACATATACATATATATATATATATATTACTTTACAATCCTCATATATCCATCTTGGAAGAATCTTAGTCTCGAATTTATTTTTAAAAAATACCAACGATCAATTTTATTTCAACGCGAAACGTTACAGAACGTGAATGAACTTTATGGAATGCGTTGAAGGTAAGCTAATTATTATTACTTATTAATAATATATTATACGAATAATCAATTGTTTAAACATGTAAAAATAATTAGGAGAAATAAGATATTTTCAAAAAGTTTCGAAAACAATTCGATTGATATGAGGGAGAGAGAGAGAGAGAGAGAGAGTTCAACAATTCTCGCGCGTGACAAATTATCGGTAATTTGCCGAGGCAACCCTAACGCGTCCACTTTTTATGACATCCGTCTTTCGATCTAAAGTAATTCGCAAGTTCCTTTTGTGAATTCGTTCGGCGTAAATCATGAAGGAGTACGTCATCGTTAATAGAGAGAACGAGTGCACAAATTTGATTCTTCGAGTGCAACGTAATTTCATTGAATAATTTTGAAAAAGAAATGGCGCGTACACGGAATGAAGGTCGACATCGAGATAAAAATAATTATTGCTCTTTTAATTTGATGTTGTTTCAATGATAAATAATTTTAATGATAAAGCACGTGCGAATTTTTTCTGATATTAAATCATTCGTGAACGTAAGGATATAAATCTTATTGATAAATGTATTGATTATACATTATGTATCTAAATTTATAAGAAGATTTTAGAAGAGAAAGAAAGGAAAAGAGGAAGAGAGAGAGAGAGAGAGAGAGAGAGAGAGAGAGAGAGAAAGTGTGTATAATGCAATTTATAAACAATTATTCGTAAAAAAGTGACTTGTATAATATAAGTCGATGACACTTTCATAGTATATGTATGTTACATTCACGAATAATATAAACACATCGTAATCGGATTAAAGGGGATTCGAGAGTATTTGGTTCCTTTCCCTTTTCGCGTATCGAATCAACTTTTATCTCTTGACATTATCGATACTTAATTTTTGACGAATAATAATAAAAGAAAGAGAAGAAAGAAAGAAAGAGAGAGATAGAGAGATAGAGAGAGAGAGAGAGAGAGAGAGAGATTGAAATATAAAAATTCTTTTGGTGTCTACGTTTCTCTTAGGAACGTTATGAACATCGTAAAAGTGAAATCGTACGATCTCTTTTTTTTCTCTCTTTTCCTTTTTCGTTTGAAACTTCGCAATCAACATAATTCACAATCATGAAACAATGTCCTTTTCCTTTTCTTTATTTTCTTCGTAAAAGGATTCTAATGGAAAGTGCAAACACGGCGATGGATTCTTATTCTCGTTCTATCTGCGCGTGTATGCGTCCGTATATTGTAAAATATTCTTTCAAAGCTCGCGCGCATTCTCTTGAGGACTCGACGAGCGCATAATTTGCGAGTTCCTCTTCGGACGCACTCTAGAAAGGCTGGACCGAGAGAGAAAGAGAGAGAGAGAGAGAGAGAGGAGTCTCTCCTTTGGATAGACACGCTAATAATCAACGGCCCCGATGCACTTGACCCGATTTGCTAGTTTGTCTCGTTCGTATTGTGCTCGACTAACAGCGGCATAGTGAAAGCAACATCGAATGTCCGATATCTTGGATGACTTTTACCTAAGTGTTCCGATCGTGGGCTATAATAATTGAGAAAAATCAATTGCTCCAAGAACACGTTTACTTTGTATCTTTTCCTTTTTTTCCTCTCTTTTATTTTCTTTTTTCCTCCTTTTTTTTTTTCTTTATTTTTCTTTTTTTTTTTTTTGTTTCTTCGTTAAATACCTCCTTCGATTCTGTTAATGCGAATAAATTTGCATAAATTATATATGACGATATATCGCTCGTTCTTTTCTCTTATTACAGAGAGGAAAAAAAAAATATATATATATATATATATTTGATAACGGACGACGATGAATGTTCTTTTTTTTTCTTTTTATATCTCATTACAAAACACGACAGAAAGAAAGGGGAAGGAGAGAGAGAGAGAGAGAGAGAGAGAGAGAGAGAGAGAGAGAGAGAGAGAGAGAGAGAGAGAGAGAGAGAGAGAGAGAGAATTTACGGAACGGATAAATCATCGTTTTTATTATTTCCAAGCGACGGGAAAAAAACCAAAGATTGAAAAGAATTGTTTTACGATCGATTCGAAAGAAGAGAAAAAAAAAAAGAAAGAAAGAAAGGAATGAAAGGAAGGAAATTTATCGATCAATTAATTCCTTCGTTCGTATTCACAATGATCTCTCGACATCGTCATTTTTTTGTTTATCTTCGTTTTATATAAATATTTATTTTGAATTCCATTGTTCGATCGTAGAGAATATCCGTACGTATTCATTTTGAAATGGATCTAACGTTAGTAATGTACGATACATGCGGACAAAGTCGTAGAACGTGTTTGTGCTGAAATTCAATCACTTTTGTATTACGCAAAAACTTTGTAATCGGTTTTAACTTTCATGATTTGTTAGAAATAAAGATCGTTAATAAAGATATAATCTCATAGAAATTTATTCGTACGCTATATTTATTCGACATTGTAGAATACAGAAACAATTATTTCGTTTTAACGAGGTATAAATTAAACGAGAAACAATCGTTTCAAGTTAATGAACGCATAAACGTTCATTTGATATGATAACTTCAATCGTTATTAAAACATTCCTTTATGATAAATGATTGAAATATTAATCGCGTTAATTATTATTGCATCGAAAATTATCTCGATCGATGTAAATGATAATATCTTTCTCGATCGTTAAAGAAAGATCGCGAAGAAGACACGCGAGGATCATCGAGATGAGTCCTCTGCGAGTCGGACTCGTATTACTCAGAAAAAAAGGAAGAAAAAAAGAAAAAAAAAAAGAAAGAAAGAAAAAAACTTGCAAGAAGATACAACCTTGATAAGTATATAGTTTTTCAATTATCTTCAATCTTATTTAAAATTCGTCCTCCGTGTAAAATATATTTGATATTTTAGTAGAATATCTTTATAGAATAATATATCACTTTATTTCATTAAATAATGATTTGACATTTGACGGGGTTTAACGTGACAGTGTCACGATTAGAGTTCACTCGAGATTAACCCCAATTTGTTAGCTCGTATCGTCGAATATGCGTACTCTTTTTAGTTCGAGCAATTATAATAGTATAATGAAAGTCTTACGATTTTAAAACGATATATGAATATATTTCTATTTATTTTTATCATTTCAATAATTTTTATCTTTCTCATACAATATCATCCTTTTTCACAATCATGTTTTCATTTCCTTTTTTTCTTTCTTCTTTTTCTTTCTTTCTTTTTTTTTTTTTTTGCTTCTTTCAAAAAGACAAGAATGAAATATAAAAATTCGCCAACTTTGTCGGCGTCCATCTTACTGTCTCTAATATATTACCTTCATGCTCAATAATAAGTCTTGTAAATAACAACTGGTTCACCCAGTTACGACTTTCTATGTCTCGATAACATCCGCTACACGGAGAGCTTCGAACGTAATCGGACAAAATGGATAATTGAGATGGACCATTCTAAGAAGAGATACATGTACACATGTTATGTACATACATATAGACATATTCTATATCCTATTCTCCGTTACTCGATCCGTTCCACGAATCTCTTTCTCTCTCTCTCTCTCTCTCTCTCTCTCTCTCTCTCTATACTCTTCCATTTTGAAGCTTCATCTTGCACAAAGATACCTAGTTAGTTACTACCTGATTTCGATAGAACTTGAGTATATTTTTATCGTTCTCGTGTTCATCGATCAAAGGAGAGAAAGCAAAAGTTGTTTTTACGATCGATCGCAAATAAAATATTTTTCTTTTAAGACGCAAAAATAATAAAAATATACAGCGATGGATTATAGTTGATCAATGATCACAATCATCCTTTCGACGAAGAAGTAAACGTAATTCACGCCACGATCTTTCTCGTCCTTCGTTCTTCTGACATTTAAGAGATCTCTTCTTAAGATAGATGAGAGCCATGGTGCATACATACGTACATACATATATATACATCACATAGAGTAACTTTAAACAGAAATTATTCAAGGAACGTAGATACTTGAACGAACCTTCTATTGTGAACTTTCGCAATAGACATTCACGATTTCATTCTCTCTCCCTCTTGTTTGATTGCACAGGGACAAAATCTTTAAATCTATTAAATAGTTCGTCACATTTTTATGATATAAGGAACGAATAAAATTAATTTAAGGATTGTTTTTCCTTTTTTTTTTTCTTTTCGTTGATATTAACGTATACTGGAATATATAAAGGAAGAAAATGTATAAAATAGAATTGCTATCAGTGACCCTCATTTAATTAGCGTTACGTGTTCGAGCCTTGAACAAAGAAGAACGTGCAATCCGTTATAATACATTATTTCACTTCCTTATGACTATTAAATAACTTTCATCGGCGTCGATGTACGATACTGAAGATAATCGCTGAATATATTAATAATTGATTCATCCAATCGTCTGCTGCTAATTTTTTTTTATTTTTCTTTTTGTCATTTCTTTTTTTGTAATTTTTTCTTTTTTTTTTTTAAACGATCATCATATAAATAATGACTTCTTAAACGTACATTTAATCAATTATAATGAGTTCCTTCGAAATATCAAAGAGTAACTTTCACGCGCGCATGCGCGCGTGTGTCGTGTGTGTGTGTGTGTGTGTGTGTGTGTATGAGTGTGAGTGTATGCGTTCGTTCTCACGTGACAAATAAATCGTCATGTGACCTTTCAAGAAGATTTCGTCTTGTTGTCTGATCTCATCGTAGCGTTTAACAAGCGAATAAAGTTTGAAACAACTGTGAAATATATTAATTTATAAGAAACATTTTTAAGAGAGAGAGAGAGAGAGAGAGAGAGAGAGAGAGAGAGAGAGAGAGAGAGAGAGAGAAGGAGAGTAATAAATAAAATTATTTTACTATAGAAAAGATTGTAACATAGAAGATAGACCAAGAGTCATAATGATACAAAAGGTATATCCGTGATTTTTCGCGTTGCATCAACGACGGAAATGAATCGATCGTTGGGATCGAGAGCATTTAATCGTGATCGTGAAGCGTGAAATTCGCCTAGGCAACGTTCTTTCGATTTCACGTTGTACGCTGTACAACGATGTTGAAATATATACTTTATTTTGTTCTTTTCTCTATTTTTTTTTTCTTTTTTTTTTTTCTTTTTTTTCATTTTCATCAACATTTTAAAGGACCGATCGATCGAACGATCGATAACTCCAGATTAGATATTTTTTTTTTCCTTCTTTCTCCTATCCTTTTCAAGTTTCACCTTTGTCCTTCGCAAGAGTTTATGTAGTACCTAGACAACATTATAGCTTCTAACCTCATACCCTAGCACGAAGGAAATAAGTATTTAGCATTCTACGATCGTAAACTCTCATTACCGGTAGAAAACCAGTGTCTATCAACCTTATATGTCGTCCGTAAATATGTATGGCGCGTCTTCTGCTAAGCCTTCGATCACAAGACTTTGTTCTATAATGATAAATAGCTAAGCTATTAAATTTTTCTCATTATCAAGACTAATTCTTTTGTAAAATATATTTAAAAATATTGTTGGTAAACGATTTGCACGAGGTATTGTAAAATATTAATTGATTAGGATTTAGAGAAAAGAGAGGGGAGAAAAAGAAAGAGAAAAAGAGAGAAAGAAAACTAATCTTCCTTGAAATGACGTAAATAAGAAATTATCCATTTTACGAAATTCTTCGCTCGATTATCCGGATATCATGGAGAAGAAATAAATAATAAGAAGAAGAAGAAGAAAAGGAGAGAGAGAAAGAGAGGGAAAAAAAGATAAAGAGAGAAAAAGAACGATCTTGGAGCTGTCAGAAAACATTGAAGGAAGAAGGTACTTAGTACTAGTCTTACGTTTGCAAGGTCCGCTCGCGCGGACGAGTTATGCAATTACATTTGTAATGGACCAACGCTGAACGTCGACGGTACCAGCAATTCGTGGTAATTACCGTATTCGCGTCTCGTAATTCACCGTGATCCTTCGGACATACGCGCGACACGACGCCAGAAGAGCCATAATTTTTTCTTCTTCTTCTTCTTCTTCTTCTTCTTCTGTTCTTTCTTCTTCTTCTCTTCCTTCTCGAAATTTTCTTGCAACACAAGCAAAACTAAGCGAGTTAATATATAAAATAATGCCAGATAGAGGGATAGAGAGAGAGAGAGAGAGAGAGATATCTCTTTGATTTCTCGATCGAATCAGAAAATCTTTTTTACTCCTTTGTTCCTTTCGTTACTTTTCCTTTTTTATTTTCTTTATTTTTTCTCTCTTTTTTTTTTCTTCTTCTTTTCACTCTGTTTGCTATTGCAATTTCGCAAGTATTTACTTATACACTGGAGATTTCAATTATCGGCGCGCGTGACTTTGAGTTAAGGAAATATTAAAATGTTAAATGCAGGAGGAGATCGTGCATAGATTTTTTTGTTTCTTTTGAGACATACTTTCGTTTTATTTTTACATATATTTACCGATACCGCATGATCGTGCATTGTTTAGTATTAGTGAGATACATAATTAGCAACAGTATTATTTTCCTTTCCTAATAGCTTTGTCGTCCGCACCGTCGTGAAAAATGCAAAGGATATTTACGTAATTTTTTGAATCGTGTTCGTGCTTCGTAAAAAAATTAATAGAAAACAATTGAAAGAAAATGAAAGAAAAAAAAAAAAAATAAAGAAAAAAAAATAAATACGTGATAAGCGTGAACAACGATTGCATTGCGGCATGCTTCCCTCCACGTGATCCACATTCTGCGTAGTAGAATCGAAAATTGTTGTAGATCGTATCAACGCTTTATATTGTCCACGAGAGAGAAGAGAAGGACGGGGGCGGTGAGGGGGAGCGAGGGGGACCAGGACAGGGGGATAAAAAGAGCGCAAGGAATTATTTCGGTGTCATTTAATTCGTCTGATTGGATTGATCTTTTTTTGCGATATTGTTCGAAGAGAATAACGCGGATAAATTGCAGCTAGAACTAATGACATTTTAATTAGCGGCTAAATTATTACGATAATCGTTGAATTATTATTTTGACATTTGTGGCAATTAAATCGAAGGTAGAAATAAAAAAAAAAAAAAAAAAAAAAAAAAAAAAAGAAAAAAGAAAAGAAAAAAGAAATAGGAAAAAAAATAAAGAAAAGTTTTTATTATTTTCTTTATCAAATTCGTCGTTTCTTAAAAATGATTATCGTCTAAGCGATATTAGAAATTCGGTATACACGTTATCCCGATAAAACGATTACCAAGAAATCGATTATTCGACGATAATATATTATATGCACAAGAGCTATACGATTACTTCGAACTTCGGAAGCTTTTAAAAAGCTTACAAATAGTTAAGTTATTTTATCCTTCCGTTAAAAGAAAAATTCTATTGATCTATTTTATCTCCGCAGAACTTTTCAAAACTATTTTTCCTTCGCGTTTTTCGCTCCTTGTTATACGGATCACTTTCAACGACGGAATCGATTCGTACGATGAATTAAAGATGAGAATGAAGTCTATTTTATTATGTGGGATAAGTATCGAGAATTGTTTTTGTCCATGACTCGAAGGTTGGTTAAACGTTCGATGGACGCTTTTACGAGCGATTCGTTTCTTTTTTTTTTTTTCTTTCTTCTTCTTCTTCTTCTTCTTCTTTTTTTTTTTCTTTTTTTTTTTTACACGTACGAGGAAAATCAAAATCATAGAAAATTTGTTACTCGGTTCGTTCGATCGTTATTCCCTTCGAATATAAATTAAGAATAAAGGAAAATCTTGACCATTCGAATACTATACTTGGTGATCATTTTAAAGAAGGGCGATGGTTCATCGTTGGGACGAACGGAAGTATCATGGCACGATGTGTCATGTATTGTAAAACCGTTATGTAAAAGTCGTGACATTTCTATTGAATTACGGCATACTTTATCAGGGTCGACGTTTGTAAAAATATATATCATTGATAGGTATCGTTTATCGAAGATTGGACAATTAAAGAAAAAAAGATCCTCGATATTTTAGAATCCTTGATAGTAATTTTTTTTTTGTTCGCCTAAAATCTAATCGTTTCGTCAATGAAGAAGTATTATTAAAAAATAAGAATAGTTTTTATCTGAAAGAATTGAAAATGTAGATGTTTCGATTTGTTTAGAATTTTATATTCAACAAGGAATATTCATTTATTATATATTCCTTTTTTAGCTTAACGTTTAGCCAAATAATATTACCATTACTTTCAAGAATTACGTTAGAAAACGTTCGTATTCGTTTCTGGTACATTGGCACAGGTCTGTTAATGATTAACAAACATATTTCTACTCTCTTTGACATTTGTCCACTGTGAAATTAAATGTAATTCTTCTTCTTCTTCTTCTTCTTTTTTTTTTTTTTTTTTTTTTTTTTTTTTTTTTTTTTTTTTTGACACACCCAACTCATGGAAGCAAACGGCATCGACACCAAATGCCTTCCGTTTGCTTCTCAGATAGATTTCAGTCGTTAGTCGGTCAAGTACTCGAGCTTTATCATTCTTCCATTCATCTTTGAATTTGAATAAAAATCCATTAGAACTGAGTATCATTCTTTTTACTCATCATCTTTTGATCGTAATAAAAGCGTATTGGAATTGATATATATATATATATGACATTGATACAATTAATCGTAAACAAGTATTTTAATTGGATTAAAGCGTGTTATCGTGATTGATGTGTCCCGTTGAACTTTGTAAATACGAGAGAAATATGTGTTGGGATAAGGAGAATGACAAAAGAGTATTCTTTTTTTTTCTTTTTGTTTCACTTTGTTTTTTATCGATACGCTCGTGTAGAGTCAGTTTACCAGTGTGTTACATTGAACCGTAGTATACGCATGATTGCATTGATTTATAAATACTCGTTTACATATTGATACTCTCGTAAATAATATCATTACAAATCATTCGAAATGTTTTCATTCTGATAATATACTATTATCTCGTTTAATTTTACTTTATAAATAATCATTCTTATTGATTCATATGCAGATTATGAAAGGAGAATCGATTATTGAGAATGATAATAAAACTCGATCGAATTGAGATATAAGATTATTCGATAATTTTATTCATGAACTGTTGACGAACAAAAATACGAAGTACGAAGGTACTAAAAAAAGAAAAAGCAAAAAAATAAAAAAATAAAAAAAAAAAAAATAAGAAAAGAAGAAAGAAAAAAGAAAGAACGAAGACAATGATGTTGATCAAGAGTTTCTTTCGGCGTATCGCCAAAGATTTTCGGCACAAAGAATTGCTACCTCTCAAATTGATATTTTTCGTTCAAGCATCGAGTAAGTAAAAAAGAAAGAAAGAAAGAAAAGGAAAAAAATAAAGAACAGTCCTTTCAATTGTCCTTTCAATTCTATTATATAACGGCAAAATTGACAATTATCGAATACTTTCTACTTTTAGCGCTCTACGTACTTTATCCTTATCTGACGATTCACATGAGAGAATTAGGTATAAATGTAGAAGAAACAGCCATAATGAGTGCCGTTACACCTATCGCAGCTATAGTGATGCCACCATTGGCTGGGATGTTTGCCGATCGAGTTGGAAATTTTCGGGTAAATCAATGGATTTTATTTGTAAGAATAAAAAACGTCATGGTTCGTCATTAACAATGGGTTTTCTTTCTCCTGATTGCAGATATTGTTATCATTCTTTTCTTCTCTTGGCGGTGTAGCAGCGTTACTTCTCTTACTCGTTCCAATAGGCAGAGTTACAGTCGAATTTCCAGAGAGAGTTATAATGGACGCGAGTTGTGCAAGTAAAAATGGCGAGCTCATATATTCGATGAGTCAAAGTCACCCTTGCGAAACGGATTTGAGCTCAGAGATTGCTACGAAGATAGAGAGCTGTGGGTAAGTACGAATTTCATTAGAGATTTATTTCTACTAAATTTAGAGATTTTTTTTCTATTAGATTAAATTCATGCCTCTCCATTGTGTTCCTGTTTGATCTCGAGGAAAGAACAAAATTAATTGTATAGCAAAGATAATTACTTTTAATGATCTTAACTACGAAGATGACAATCCAAAGAGATAATAATTATTGCGACGAGTTTAATTCTAAATAATTGTTATAATATTTATTACGAGATACCGATTCGCGTATTTCATCTTCCTGTTTTCGTCTTATTTAATTCATGCTTTAATCTTTCCTATCAAAAACAAAAAAAAAAAAGCAAAAAAAAAATTGTTATCTGAATAGCATAAAGACGTGTTTTAGGTATGCCTGTCACATAGACGAACAGAATGAAACCAATTCGCAAGCCCTATTAACTTCGAGATTGTATACGATTATGAGTTACGATTTTAAAATGGGTGCCAATGATTCGTTCAAGTATACTGCCTCTTTGAATAACATCCCACAGGTATCTATATTTTATTGATTTGTCCGAATAAAAATCATTGTAGATTTTAAGTTGATTAAATAAAAGAAAGAGGAGGTAGAAAAAAAAACTTTTTTCTTTTCGCAGGACATCGGTCAAATACAGGACATGAGAATAAATCGTAAATTGAAAAACAATGAATTCTTTAAAACGTCGGTTCGTCGTTTGTCAAAGAACACTTATTTCTTCCCAACAAATTCACTTTACGAATTCTCTTGCAGTCCGTCGACTTTTCTCGAGAATTTTGACTCCGTCAAAGTTTACGAAAATCGAACCCTATGTACTTTCGGACAATTCATTGATTCGTCCAATGTGAGATCTGATAAATTGTAACATTATTATGTTAAATCGATTTAACGAAAATACACTGCAATACTTCATTATAATATAATCGTAGGAGAAAATCGATCGAACTATGAACAGACAATCCTATTTATCGAAATTAAATAAATTGGAAACGACGGAGGAGGACATAGAAGAGGAACGACAAAAATTTATCGCAGAGAAAGTATCCTGGAATGGTGAAATTTTTGAGAAAGTAATTTGTAAAAATTTTAACGAAGATGATCAAACGATCGTTGTAAAAGTTCCACTCCTTGATTATGCCCAAAGTCCAGAGCCATATCAAATACTCGATATTGAGAATTGTGTTAAAAAATGTATCGTTACAATGCCCCGAAAGGAAGTATGTTTGAACATGGATATGCAAGTCGAGTATAACATTACATTGACGTTCTGGTTATACCTGGTGATTAGAGTATTTATTGGTAAGTGAATTGGAGAAATAAGCATCGATATCGTTCCAATGAATCCAATGACTTATCAATGTCTGCTTTTTATTTTAGGAATCATCGGTGGAACCACCTTCGCCATGTTCGAAGGTGCAGTTATTGCAATATTGAGAGAACAGGAGGCGGATTACGGTCTTCAAAGAATTTACGGAAGTATCGGTGGTATGATTTCGTCTCCGTTGTCTGGTCTTTTGATAGATTATGCCAGTAGGGATAAAGGATACACGGACTTTAGGTAAACTCTTCCAAACGATCGAAGGATCCAATCGATATATACATATATGTATATATATATATATATATAAATATATTTATTTTCATTGAACAACATGTACGATTGTTAATGTTATTTTCTATTTCTAGACCAGCATTTTATTTATACGCTGCATTGAAATTGATATCGGGTTTCCTTATGTTAGCTATTAATTTGGAATTCAAATCACCTGCGACTAATGTTGTCAGCGACGTTCTCACAGTTCTTAAGAACGTCGAAGTGGTTGCTCTTTTCATAGCATGTTTTATTCTCGGTGAGAAAAAGTTCCTATACAAGATTCTTTAATTATCATTTAAATCTTAACGAAATATAAATGTAACAATAACAAAATATTTCAAGGGACCGCTTGGGGATACATCGAGTCTTTCCTCTTTTGGTTGATCCAGGATTTAGGAGGTTCCAGATCACTCATGGGAATTACTATAACGGTCGGTGGTATAGCAGGAATTCCTTTGCTCGTTCTTTCTGGACCAATCATATCGAAGATCGGCCATGCTAATGTCCTTTTCATCGGTTTTATTTTTTACGCTGTTAGGCTTTGTGGTAAGAAATCAAAAAAAAAAAAAAAAAAAAAAAAGAAAAAGAAAAAGAAAAAAAAAATCACACGTGTACATTCCTGTAAAAAAAGATTTTAACTCGTCTATCAAATAAGTTTATCGATGACAATTATTTATTTTATTTAGGTTACTCTTTGATTTACAATCCTTGGCTTACATTGATCTTCGAGGCTCTCGAATCAGTTACATCGTCTCTCAGTTTCACGGCAGCTGTTACTTACGCAGCAAAATTATCTACCTCTACAACGGACACCTCGATACAGGGATTACTCGGTGGACTTTATTATGGAGTTGGTAAGAGAATAATAATAATAATACTTTATATCGTTTAATTCGATTTTCTTCTATTGTTCTTGGTACATATATAATATTACATATATATTGTTCACAGGTAAAGGTTCTGGTAGTTTGGTCGGTGGTTATCTGATGAAAGCATTCGGTACCAGACCGACGTATCAGATCTTCGCTGTGATCTCCTTAGTGACCGGTTTAATATACTTCTTCTTCAATGCGTTGTATTTGAAGAAAAGGCCTCAAGTCGAAGGGAACGACATTGTAAAGAAAAAACCAAAGACGATGACGGAGAATCAGAATGGTCTTGATCGTGGTATCGTTGAGATCGCTTTGGACGAAAAGAATCAGCATCGAACGGACAATGAAAAGGAGAAGAAATCGATCGATGCGCTTGGAATCGACAACGAGAATTTTGTCATGGAAAAGGATATCTCCCCGAAGGATCTCGAGGCTATTAAAAATGCGAAAAATCTCGAAGCTATTGAAAAATCATCGATTACGACTAATCAAGAG
Organism: Vespa velutina; assembly: GCF_912470025.1. NCBI lineage: Eukaryota > Metazoa > Arthropoda > Insecta > Hymenoptera > Vespidae > Vespa > Vespa velutina. The sequence goes on from NC_062197.1 coordinate 794,931, forward strand.
AAAATCGAGGGACAAAATGGATTGGTCAATCCTAATTTTATAGAGGGCCAAGAGGATGAGGATTGTAATATTACGATAGAGATACGACCGGACATTTAAAATATATATAAGTTCCTTTCGAAGATCTCTGAATAATTTACGAAGAAGGAAAGAACGATTAATTAAAAAGGGAAGGAAGAATGTGCGAACCCTTTTTATTCTTAATTATCCGATCGTGTGTCCTTTAGAGAAACGTATACATATATTTTTTCTTTCTCCTTTCTTCTTCCCCCTTTTTTTCTACAAATTTCCGTAACAATTTCATAATCGTTCCGTATATACGAATTGTTATAACGATGATTATCATTTAATGATAAATAAGATTTCGATAGTATGTAAATTATATAGTTAATGTTTTTTGTATATAAAAGTTGTATAGTTAATGTACGTTGTAAATATTGTTCTTGGCAGGAGACATGGCAAACTTTACCTTTTATATATATATATATACACACATACATAAATGTGTGTGTGTGTGTATGTATATATACATAGTACACACACACACACGCACACACATTTTTTTTCTGTACGATAATATGCTTAATAGATAGATATGTTTCATTAGAAATGGATGATGAGTTTTCTATGAAAACAATAATCCTGTAAACCATATAAATATAAATGATTACTTATTATCCTTCTTACTTATTACCTCATTGAATATTTTCTCATGTTGTTTTATCTTTGAACAAACAAATTCATCAGTCTACATCTTCAATTTATTATATATTACGAGTTACGCATTTTCGAGTAAAACATTTCTCGCGCACGAGGTCGATTAACGTTTGTTTGTCTTTCTCTTAATTCACACGTTGTTACGACAATATTATCCTCGTAACGGTGCGCTATAGTTTGTGAAGAAAATTAGAGCGATTTAGTCAGACATCGTTTGGTCTCATTAGTATCGTCAAACTAGACGGGATATGTATTGACGTTGGAATTTTTTGACGAATTTTAACATCAATGAACGTACGAAGAACCGAACGAACGTTTTCGTTTCGTGGAAAAATTTGTCGTAATGAAAGAACGAAAGAAAGAAAATAAAAAAAAGAATATTAAAAATTTCCCCCTTCAATAAGACCAATTGTTATTTGGAAAAAGTGACGATGCTCGATCGATTTAATTTTTATTTTAGCAGAATTGCAACGCTGCTAATTCTTTTTCTCTTTTTTTTTTTTTCTTTCGATCTCTATGTCGAAATTGTTGATTTAGAGTTTCAAAGCGATTCGTAGAGAATCCTTTGGACAAAAGTTTTCCCACCAGTTACTCGTGCCGTTACAGTTACGAGTCTATATGAGGTCCAGAAGTTAGGTGGCGTTGACCATTCATCCGTAGAAATCAGGAACGATGATACCACGAATTTTGGTCGCGTTCCTACTCCTTGATTTGACGATGACATTTACATTGACGTTACCGGAAATAACGTCATACGCGAAAGTATCGAAGAATGGTCAAGAAACGAAGAATACCGGAAGCGGACCATTTTCATGGATCACAAGGTTCATTCAGCACGTCAAACATAAAAATACAATAAGAGAGCGCTTATTTGTCTGACAAATTGGATAATTCCATGTAAAATCGTGAGGTCATTTTACGCAGTAAAGAACGTGCTTGTTAAATAAAAAGTTGAATTTTTAATGGGCGATAGGATTGAAAAAGTTTTTTCATATTTTTTCTTTTCTTCTTTTTTTTCTTTTTTCCTTTTTTAAGGGCACTAACGCGAGCCAATGTCTCCAGCAACGCCGAAAGCGAGGGTCGGAGTGTTAAGGACATCGTTATCACTGTGTCACCGATTTACGTGCCATCCAAAACTCCAAAATTGAAAAACGGAGAAGTCATCGATCATCCTTCGACAAAACGGTAAGTTCATTTATGATTCGTGATTAAATTTAATAGAACAATATAAATGACATTGCGTAATAATGTCGTCAGGTATTCGACCATAGACGAGGATTTATTGGCGAAGTTAGACTCGGCGAAATCAAAAATCAAGATACAAGAAAGATTTCATCCGCCAGCTAGTTTCGAGCACAAAGCCAAACAACAACAAATTCCATCGAGTCCTCCGATGTCTTCGTCGGTTGATTCGAGTCCCGATAATCCGCCGAGTTCAAGTATTTCAGGATATTCGAGGCCTGTATACGTCGGGCCTTATAATTACAAAACGAGCGATTACGACAAACCCAAAGATTATATTATCGATAATCCGATCTCGAAACCAATTGGAATGGATAATTATCCATCTATTATAAACAACGATAAAGTAAGTATCATTTAATTCATTAATATTGATCAATGCGTTATATTATAATACAATGTATGTTATATTCGATTTTAGCCGATGAATACGTACAAGGATCAAATGGATTCTTTTCCAAATCATCAGAATGACGAAATGGATTTTTCAAGTTTTCCTTCTGGAAAGTTTCCTTACGACGATCATTCACCATCAAAACCGATCGAATTTGATAGACCAATCTTCGACGACGATCATTCACCATCAAAACCGATCGAATTTGATAGACCAACCTTCGACGACGATCATCCACCATCAAAACCGATCGAATTTGATAGACCAACCTTCGACGATGATAACGACGACGATAGTTATCCTCACGATCACGATCATTATCATCATCACGAAGTGATCTATGATCATTTACCGGAATATATTCATCATCATCACCATCATGATCATACCACTACTCCTGAACCTGAGATGAACGATCAACGACTCGATAAAAGACCCTATTCGTATTATTTCATTGGGAAAAAGCTTTGGTACATTCCGCTCTATTTCAGCATTTATTTTGTCGTTTACATAGCGGCATTAGTATTGAAGAGTATTGCCAGACATAAGATCACTTTTCCCACTCATCTAGCTGAGGCTATTGGACACGGTAGAATGAACGGCAATGACATTGGCTGGTGGGATCTCACGAATCGTGTTTTAACTGGAATCGAACATTTTGCAGAAAGATTTGGAAAAGGATCGTAATTTTTAATTTTCATGGTACCTTTGTCACCTTTGAAACTTTTTAAAGTACCAACTGACAGTTAAAACGAATAAAGAATTTTCAACATTCGACCGTTTCGTCGTCGGGGAACGAATCGCGACTCTTTTTTGAGTATCCAAGTGTAATATATATATATTGTTATGTAAATAAATGTAATTTAAGCTAAAACCTGCTACTGCTCCCAAAAAAACTCTTTATATTATACAAATTGAAGATAAAATGTTACGAGTTCTTTTAAAAATCCTCGAATGTCGAAACTCTCTTCCGATGAATCGAATTCTTCTAAATCGTTAAAATTCTTATGGTGAATTCGATCGATAGTCACCACGCACGTACATAACCCTTTGAATTTGAGAGTAATGTAAAATGAGCATATTTGGCGACAACCGCTTCTTATTGTCGTCTTTGAACAGTGTCAGTTTTTTTAGCGGCGCGACAAAACAGAATTAGTCGGTATTGGCAGAATCGGAAGGATTACTTTTAAAACGACACGAGAATTCTGATCGTGTCGCATTCCGGGCCGACCAATTATACTCTCTGTAACTCCGTATCCATATCCCGAAGATGTACGTACATACGTACT